>NC_051177.1:138421072-138492740 GCF_013339695.2 Rhipicephalus sanguineus | reverse complement strand
GGCGCATAGAAATTATACAACACCTGCGCTCATGAGCGCATGCGCCAATTGGAGAAGGACGGCGGCGGCGGCGGAAGGGAACGGCGTGCGCGGAGCGCGTCGTCTGCTAGAAACCCGCTGGCTTGGCATTCTCAATATGACAAACAGACGGTATACATGCGTACTGATACTAAAATATGAATAAAAACATCGTACCGCTTTTTATACACATATGCGAAACATTGTAACATATCTTCAGTGAAAGCAGACGAAAAATTATGCTGAACAAAAACGGCAGAGCACAGGGACACTTGTTTTCCACGTCTGGACGTCTGCGCGGTAGTGTTGATTGGACATTTTCGTGCTACACCCTTTCTTTAGCATGCCTGCAGCGTGCTTCTTCATACGCGAAGGGACAAGGTGTCTTGGTACTTGTGTGTGAAGACATGGAGCAACCGGACAGGAGGCAATGAAGTGTTTTGTTCCTGGCTGTAAATATGGTTACGGCAAAAGGCGAGAGAAGATTCCGCTCTTCGCGGCCCCATCTGTGACAAAAGCTATGCGCTCTACAGAAAAGAGTTGGTAGCAGGCGTGCAGCATGCGCGGAGCAGACGACAACGCGGATAGGCATGCAGACCCGCGAACGCGGCCAAGCACACGTCTGTGCCGCTGCTATAGCAACGAAAGACGGAGTCCCCGCCCGTGGCTCTGCTCGAGGACGGCGTCTCTCCTACGCTGTTTTTCTCCATTTGTAGCGCCACCTGGCAAACACGCCGCGAAGCACGAAGCGGCGTTGCAAAATATGTCCCTTACAGACGAGCGGAGTCGGCGCTCCTGTCTATCTTACTCCGTGCGCGAGGCTATTCACAAATCGTATTTACACAAGATATGCTGGTTGATGTACTCACAGCTAAGCTTGATTCGCACAAAAGAACTTAATATGATATTAATATAATATATGTACGTCCCTAATGAAGTTCCTGCAAAGTAACATGTACTAACAAGCCCTTCACCAAGCCCTACTGTAATGAAATGTAAATTTATAATCTGCAGTCCGTCCCTCCAACAGCATCCTTACTACAGCGAGGTAAGCCACTTCCTTCTCTGATTGGGTAATCAAAAACTGGCTGGCACAGTAAGTTTCCATTCAACGTGATCACGAGCGGCAAAAACTGTTAACTTGTTGTACTATGTTTAAACCGTATGCATGTTTCGGCGAGCACAGACGAGTGCTTGTAAACATATGCTCACACGTGCGTTTTTTTTTTTAATTCAGCCACAAAGCATTCTTTCTTAGCTTAACGTTGATGCGTCTGCTGCCTCGTGGTATCCTCGGCTGCAAAAATATAAAAATGCATGCGCAAAGTAAACATTGCACCACGTACTTACGTATTTCATCCTACACTACTTACTCGTCTTTAACCAGCTCAATAAAATCACACTTATTTGATTGTGCAAATAAGTTCTCTGTATGTGAATAAAACTTAATTGCCAGGACTGTTTATACCTATGATCGCTAGATATGTAGCAAAATACCACGAACGTAGCAAGGCGATCTTGACGTGATTCGCACTGCTGGTTCGTGAGAAAATGAAAGAAAAAATTCTCTTTTTTTTTCTCTTCCTCAAACACTTGACCGGAACGCCTACAAGTACGAATATGTTTGAAAGAAAAGAGCCTCTTTTTGTTTTCTCTTCCTGAAACATTTGACTGGAAGGCAAACAAGCACGAACATGCTGCAATAGAGGAAACCGACGCTACAGTCTGCTTTGCTGTGTGCCTTCATCGTTTCTTTATTCATAACAACGCTGTCAAGTAAGAAATTTGGAGGGGCTACTTAACACACAACTCTGAGAAGACTTAGCTCTCACTTTATGAGTTAATATATGAATTCAGATGCGAATATAAATCTACAAATGCAACTTATCAATCAAGATATATATCCTAGCAGGAACTAGCTTCACAGTCTGTACAGTGTCGCTTAAAGGGACACTAAACAGCAAAACGATTCTTCTCATATTAATAAAGTTGTCTTTCACGATACCAAAAACACCAGGCTTGCTGCGAGAAGAAGCTTAGTAAGCGAGAAAACGCGCAAAGAGAAAATGTGGGTGGCGACGTCATCTTGAAGTTTCCGCACCATTCGCCGTGACGTCACCTGCTTTGACGGCGCCTACTATGGACTACGTAAAGCCTAATCGGTAAAAATGAACTACATTGTCCTCTGAGGGGGCCATACATTTAACACACCAAGTTTGGGGCAATTTTGTTGAGCCGATGGCGCCAAAATACGATAAATACTGTTTGAAATTCGTGACGTCAAGTGGGGAGATTTCGGAGCAAAATTTAAAAATGAAACTTTCAATTTGATTGTCTCCTTTATTAATAAACCTATGATGAAGAAATTAACGACATTAGAGTTCTCAGAGCACGATTTATCGATCTAAACCGATTCATTGTTTCGCTTGAGTGTCCCTTCAATGGCGCCGTCATACTGCATCGCATCCTAGTGATCGATTCTAATAATAACCTTGAATCGGCGACGTTCTCTATGTAAAGCGGGTCATTTGGCTATGGCATAAACATCGCAGGTTATGCTACAGTAACGGTTGCACATCCACAGCTTGCAGAGTGGGCTTAGTGTGATGTGAGATGTAATTAACGGGAAAACATTTGTTGCATCTTCCGGTGTGAGGCAACCTTGGATTGGTGCTTGGTGACACAGCGATCCTTCCTATTTCGACACATCAATTCTGGACAAACACACAGGATAGCCGTGTCCCGCTTGCAGCGCCGTGACCTTAGTTTACGACTTGCGCAATTTTTCTCCGGGCAATTGCTGCTTGAGACTTCCCTCTGAACTTCGTGCTTTCTTGGGTCACACGGTGGTTCGTGGTCTGGAGCAAAGAAAATGAGCAAGCGAACGTGGATCACACTTTAAAGGCGTAATTCGTTTGATCGGCATGCACTATGGGTGGGCAATGGGAAGATGCGTCAGTCGTCGCACAACCTTCTCGGGGAAGAACAGGCAAACATGCAGGACGATCGATAGAGTGTGACTTCGCAATTTGCTTCTGCCTGTCATGTTTCATTGATTTGTAACAGTCAGGACTTGGCAAAGATACTTTGAAATTGTATCGCGATACGATACAAGAAACTCAGGCAGGAAGTACTTGAGATACAAATGCAAGGTACCACAAAGCCGATTGTATCCGATATGATTTCAATTGTATCTTAAGATACTTCGATACATTCGGAAATTTCTTATTATATATCTGTATATACCGTAATGTAGCACTAAACGCCGACGCGCAAAAATGTTCGTTTGAAAATTCATTAACTGCGACCAATTGTGTTTCATTTGAATAAATGTCTGTTAGTATCTCAAAAGTTCTGTATTTCTTGCTGTAGGTATATTACTGTCGTTCCGAAACAAATTATTGGGGTTGCTTTAGCTGCTTATCATGACAGCTATTTATACACTTCGCTGATAACAGTTTTTGCTTGCCGCTTTTGTGATTAGGTGGAGTCGTTTCTCTGCTTGCCCACCAGCTAGCGGGCTGCCATCTAATCACACGAACTTCAACAAGAAGCCTCCGCACAATGGTGCAAATACCGTTGTTAAATTCTACCTTGCCCCTAAACGTATCACGGTTTTCACAATGCCCGATCACCGGACAGGTGTACATCGGCGAGAAGCTGGTAGCGACATTCTTTGCGACGCATCCTGTTTACGTAGAGGCATAAAACTTTGATTACTTTTATATTCTATTTATCTGCTATCGTAAAGTGTTCGTTAGTGCCGTACTCAGTAATGCGCGATCTTTTAACAATTTTTGTTTTATGAGAGAACATCTGCAGGCCAGAAAACGTGTCAGACGTGTTGTATAGTTTCACAAAGTGCAGCAGGACACCGCCGGTATTCGCACTATGTTGCCAATTAAGCTCCGATTACCTGGTGAGTAGTAACGCAAAAATATTTAGAGAAGACTAAAAAAGAAAAATTCGGCAGATCCCACGTACCGTGGGAATCGATGTTATGCGAAGCATGCACGTGATGGTGAATGGCGCAATTTTTCACACTGAGCGAAACGTTACGGAATGAGGCTAGACAAATGTGTAAGTGGTGTACGTACACTCATATGTTGAAAAGTATATGTATTAGATAACCAGTTGTTTACTGTTGCATAACGATGCCAACATGGGTGTTACCAACACCGGATGCGGTAAGCTGATATGTAGTGCTTATAATCTTCAATACTGGATAGCGCGAATCCGAACAGGACAAAGAAGGAAGAGAGATGCACAGGACAGCCGTTACTCGCAACTAAGCTTCATTCAGGAAAGTTTCCCTAGATATACCCACAGCCAAGTGGCACGCGCAGGCGCACTGCACGTACGTTACAGTCGCAGTTACAGTTGTTATGCTTATACTTGTCCGTTATGACGGACGCACACGCACGTTTCACAAACCCGTGTGTATGTGTAGATGGTGTTGGCAGTTCTTGAACGAGGTCATCAGCGTGATCAGTGAGCATCAGCAGCTGAAACGCACTTGTAATCGGATCCGTTTGTGATCGTGGCTACTATGGGTCTAAGTGTAGTGAAGTGCGAGGTATAGCACCGCTGGCGGAATTCCTGGGTGGCTCTTACGATGAAATAATCTATGATGCCTCCTGTCCTGGACGTGGCAGCAAGGTTTCTCGATGCCCTGTCCACATTCAAGCCGTCTTCACGCAGTATAAAGACCAGGCGTTGTTGGGTCTTGATAAATCAATGTTGAAATCACTGGTAATGATAGAGGCCTGGTTCTCTCGGCAGATTTATTGTAGGAAGCACTGACCCCGGTTTTTGCGTAATCAACGTGGTCCACGTTGCAAACCACGTGAACAAGTGCATGGTAGTTGAGCGTCTTCCAGATGTGTTATGTCTTCAGCTTCCTCACTTTGCTTGCGTCCGCCGCGGTGGTGTAGCGGTTACGGTGCTCGACTGCTGACCCGAAGGTCGTGGGTTCGATCCCGGCCGCGGCGGTCGCACTTCGATAGAGGCAGAATGCTAGATGCCCGTGTACTGTGCGATCTCGGTGCACTTTAAGGAATACCAGATGGTCAAAATTTCCGCAGGCCTTCGCTACAGCGTCTCTCGTAATCATATTGTGGTTTTGGGACAAAAAACCCCAACAATTATTAATATTATCACTTCCCTTGCGTGTCAATGTGTGTGTGTTCGCGATTACTGTGTTGGTTGAGACTTTGTATCACCTGTGGCACACACCCGTATAACATGAACTCTGGTATGCGGGTATGAGCCACACGTGACTGAGAGAAAGGGTTTCATGACGTACGCGACAGGTATTTTGCGTTATTCATGTCATGACAAGTGAATGGTGTTCGTCATACACTGATCCCCTGCTGTGCCAATTTTGGTATATTACAAGTCATGGAGACGATCAGGAGAGCGCCCAGACATAGGCGGCTAGATAGATAGATAGATACGTAGATAGAAACGCCCAAAGTGCCTGAGGTTCGCTAAGAAATGCTTCGCATTTAAAAGCAAATATAACGAAGTAAAATAGGAAGGCGGTTCTGTATCAAGCGCAGCGAATAAGTATAGGAACACGATACAGCGGCACCCCAAAGAGCTAATAATAATTGCTGCGTTGAACGTCCCACAGAACCACGATATGATAACGATAGAAGCCGTAGTGGAGGGCTCCAGAAATTTCCACCACGTGGTGTTATAAAACTTAAATATAAGCACACGCGCATCGAATTGCGACCGCCGCGACCTACGGGTTAGCAGTCAAGCACCATAACCACTAGACCACTCCTGCGGGTAACCCCTAATAGCTATGAGAATTACATATTTAAGGTAAGACCGCCGAAAATTCAGTGCCTTTGTAAAATAGCCTAAACCGACTCGTTGAGACGCTCGTTAGAAAAATGGAGCATTTTGTGTAACAATGTTTCTCCAATCCCTTTGCTAACATCTTTGAGATGGCTCCTAATAATTTACGTTAATATAATGAAAACTCAATTTCGCTATTTTGCTAAGCAGTAAACAGAGCTTTTGTTACTGTATACGTCAAGCACGCGCAGATTTTGTTCTCAATATCGCCTTGACATAACAGAAAACTTAGGTAGAATATAAGTCTGTAAACAGTAGCAGAAATGATGCGGACAGCTAAAAGTAAGCATAAAGCAGACAGCTTACCTTAACAGCACGTTAAAGACATATTGCCGTAAGCAGACCCGAAGAAAGCAATACAGAGACATAGGTAATTTATGGGATGGAAAAGGACAGCTTAGAATGAGCTTGTGCTCACAATCGAATAATGATTTTTAAAACTCATTGAATAAAAGAAAAAGAGATGTATGCCAAGAGAGCGTCTGTTAAGTGAATGCTTGTTCTGTTAAATCCATAATCGGTACCGGTGATGCTATAGCTCTTCGAATCTTGTTTGCATATAAGTCAATCTCATCGCATGTAAGTCAAACTTGCATCGACGAGGTCCTTCAAATCACCGATGTGTGAAAGACACGAGACGCAAAGCAACCCCTTTTCTTGCATTCTTCAGACTTCGTAACGAAGCACAACGCAAGAGAACCTTCGATAACGATACTACAGCGGCATCAAAATTTGTGCAAAAGACACCGCACGCATTGGAGTACGCGTGGCACAGGACAGTGGCTAAGGGCCAAGTGCCATAGCACTGACACAACTCAAAATAAAAAAAGAAACCGTGAAAACAAAATGTCCTCTGGGCGTAGACGTTCGCGCGTTTGCCTGTCGAGACGACGCGAGCGCCACCGCGTGATATGCTCCCTCAATAGGACGCTCATCGCCTGCCCTAGGTGGAAAACTCCCGCGAAAAGATAATAATATATCATTGTCTTAAGTTTTATCTGGTGGTTTAGTGGGAGGAATATCGCCTTGAGAAGCGGAGTTCAACGAACGTTTCTTTTTTCGCACCATGGCGTTGTGATCGCAGTATCTTGTGTCTTAAGCTACACGATACATTCTTGAATGTATTGTAAATACAGGTACTCATACACGTCTTGCGAGATCTATTGCGATACAGATACAAGATACACAAAGAGTTTCTTTGATACTGCCTAGCACTGATAACAGTGAACAGCGATAAACATAAAATACATTACACGTCATAGAAAAGTAAGCAAGAACAAAATTTCAAGACACTTGCTTGTCAGTGAAACGCGCAATAATAATTGTCGGGGTTTTTAACCTCCCAAAATCAGGACATGATTATGAGGGACGCCGTAGTGGAGGGCTGCGGAAATTTCGACCACCTGAGGTTCTTTAACGTGCACCTAAATCTAAGTACACGAGCCTCTAGCATTTTCGCTGCATCTAAAATGCGGCTGCCACGCCCGGGATTCGATCCCGCGACCATCGGGTCGACAGTCGAGCGCCCTAACCACTACACCACCGTGGCGGGTCGTGAAACGCGTCATGCGTGAAGTAAAATCCTCACGATTTCAAGCATTTGGTGGCATTTTTCAGCGAGCTACACAAGGGAAATTCTCTTTAACGAAATTGAAACAGGCGTATTTGAGTTATTATTTTATCAGTAATGAAGGCTAACTATCGTGCCATTTCAACTTTATTTTTATTTTATTTTATTTATTAATACCTCAAATACCCCAGCTTGGGGTTTTACATGAGGGATGGGCTGTTATGTAGTTACAATGATTCGATGAACAACATGAAGGCTTGCGGGTTGGATTGGAGCACAGCATCTCTGGGTAGTGCGTCCCAGTCTCTCGCTGTGTTCACAAAGAAGGAGCGAAGGTGCGCAGCGGTCTGTGCCGGTGGTAGGTAGACCGCTTAGGTGTGATTCGTGCGGCCGGACGGACGATGAGCAGGCAAGATTAATGAAGTGCTAGGAGAGGAATGGTAAAACATGTGAAAAAGGCACAACCTAGATCTAAGGCGTCTTAGTTCCAAGTTATCAAGATGTGCTTCGGATTTTAGTTTTGTAACACTAGTGCGGAAAGAATAATCTGAATAGATGTAGCGAGCTGCGCGGTTTTGTACTGCTTCAAGCGCTTAGTAAGGTTAGTTGATGTGGGTCCCAAGAAGAGCATGCGTATTCTAGCTTGGGCCGGACGCATGTTGATAAGCTAACAGTTTGGCCGATGGGGGAGCAAGGCGCAAGTGCCTTCGAAAGTATCCTAAGGTGCGGTTAGTTTCATTATAGATGCTGGTGATGTTACCACGAAGATGCAGTTACCACGAACATGCTCGCCCCAGTACCAATGTGCTCGTTCCAAAAGTTGCAATAAATAAACGCACTGCAGTAAGCTAACGCTAGGCGTGCGTTACGCTCAAGAAACGTGATGCAGTGCAACTAGCGCTCTTGCTAAAACTTGGAGGTCCGACGAATTGACATAATGCACGTTGACGGAAGACAAATACAGAAGCGCATTGTAATGTGTAGTAAAAGAAATTTATACGTGACTGAACGTTTTCGCCCGAACACGCATCTGTACCTCCTCTAAGCATTCGTGATGTCCAAATTATTGACATGAATTTCCTTTAGATTATCGGCCACTGCGGCCATACCCTCACGGTGACAAAGAAGAGACCTTAAAACTTGGTTTATACGTAGCAACCGACACCAACAGATTAGAGTTAACTATTGCGTAGTCATCATGAGCGGGCAACTTCACTAGGCAGTGACGTTTCCATATGAGGATTACATTACCAGACGACCTAAAACACGGAAGGCAAGAGGACGACCCACTTGCGGGACGAAACGGGGCGAGTCGGGAGAAAATGAAAACGAAGGATATGATGGATAGCCTTCCATGCCTGTAATATTACAGCTACGTTGAGCGTAGCTCGGTATAGTGCAAAGATAGTGCCTTCCCTGTTATTTTTCGTCCTCATATTAAACGACGCGAAGTAACTGTGAAGTACTTGCTCAGACCGGGAAAGGAAAACCATAGTATGAATGAAAAAGACGCTTTGAAATGCAAATTCCATGAGTCATATTTTGAAAAAAAAGATTATTATGTCAAGCACGATTAATGTCAACATTGCAACACCAAATTCCTATACTCGGTGATCTTACGCGTGGACGAGAACAACCGTAGCGATTGTCGTCTGTGACGTGCCGTTGTGGCCGTCGGATAATATGGGTTCCGAGGCGGCGTAAGAAAGACGACCGAACACATTGGAGACCAGGAAGGGACTACCAGGCCCTCTTTATTCTGCGAAGCTGCCCGAGCGCGCGCGAGCTCGGCGTCGATCTTCTTCGTTTTCTTCGCGCGAAAGCGCGAGACACAAACCGAGCGTCGCCTGCTATCGCTCGTGACATGCCCGGGTTTTGAAAGTAGGTCGTCCCGACGTAATACATCACGTAACACAAACAGAAGATTGGTGAAACAGAACTAAACTAACCTAAACAGTCCTATTTATAAATATTTACAAAAGTCAATCAAAGTCTTTCCACTTTCACGCACGCAAAAGTACACACAAACACCAACGATTACTTCCACTTCACGGCCCACATGTACGCACTAGTCCGAAGCATGAGGTTGCTCCATGTGAAAAATGGGGCTCAGATAGGGTCTCAGTTTTTCTACGTGCACTATGTCACTTCCCATGTTGTCTGCGAGTTCGATCTCGTAATTCACGGGAGACAGTCTGTTCACTATCTTGTGAGGACCAGTGTACGACGTTGTGGATTTCACACCGGATGGTGGAGCCTTGAGGAGCACCAGTTGCCCTCTTTCAAACACAACGTCCTTGTGGTGCTTGTCGAAGTGCTCCTTCTGTTTATCTTGAGCCAGTCGGATGTGCGCGGCCGCGAGCTCCCTGGCTTTTTGCAGTCGTTCGCGCACTACCGCGAAATAGCAAGATTCTTCTTTGAGCTCTTCAAGCTCTCGGCGGCTGTATACAACATCTAACGGCAGCACCGGATCCCTACCGTACACCAAGAAGAATGGAGTTTGGCGAACCGTGTCTTGGTACCCCGTGTTGTAACAGAATACAACGTATGGGAGAACATCGGCCCACTTTTCTCCCCCGGCGGTAGTCAAGGCAATCATCTGCTTGATTGTCTTATTGGCCCTTTCACACAAGCCGTTTGCTGCGGGGTGATATGCGGTGGTGGCAGCATGTTGATGCCCCGTGCTTGAAGTAGGCTTCAGTAGAGCGCGCCATCATTTGAGTGCCGCGGTCTGTGATAATCGTGGCTGGGCATCCGTGCTTCAAGATGATCCGTCGCTCAACAAACTTCTGGACGGTTGCAGCTTCTATGTTCCTCAGTGGTTTTGCCTCAACGAACTTTGTGAGGTAATCAATGGCTACGATGATGTACTTGTAACCCCTTGAAGTCTTGAAGGGTCCTATTATGTCCATCCCAACTGTGTGGAAGGGGCTGTGGACTTCTATTGGCTGTAGTAGACCGTAAGGCACCGATGTCGACATCTTCATCCTCTGACAAAGGTCACAGTGACGCACGTACCGTCTGACATCCGCATAGAGCTTCGGCCAGTAATACTTGCACCTTAAGGCATCGAATGTTCGCCTGATGCCCATGTGGCCACCGTATCGGCCTTCATGCATTTCCCGAAGCGCCTCAGCTTGCCGCTGGGAAGGAAGGCAGAGGAGGAATCGATTGCTGACCGGGCCTTGGTCTCTTTTATACAACACTTCATTGTGCGTAACGAACTTCTTCTGGGCCCGTTTCTGTTGTTTCTTTGTGCCCAGCGCACCCCTCAGTACATCCAAAACTTTAGCGCAAAATGCGTCCTGACGCTGTTCCTCACCCATGTTGTCACAGGATCGCAGTGAGGGATATGACACTGCAAGAATTTGGTCTGTGTCAGCAGCAATAGGAGGGTTCCTGGAAAGACAATCCGGTGCGCTGTGCAGGATTCCTGACTTATAGATGACGTCAAAATCAAACTCCTGCAAAATCAGCGACCAACGAAGAAGACGTTGGTTTCCTTCCTTGTAGTGTAAAACCCAGCAAAGCGCGTGGTGGTCGCTGACAACTTGAAATTTTCGGCCTATCAGGTATGGTCGCAGCTCTTCTAATGCCCATTTAACTGCGAGAGCTTCGAGTTCCGTCGAAGAATAATTCAGCTCTGCGCCTTTGAGCGACCTACTCAAGTATAGTACAGGACGGTAGCGGCGCTCTACATCCTCTTGCAGCAGCAGACCTCCAAAGCCGAGCCGAGAGGCGTCTGTGTGTACTTGGACACGAGATTCTGGCTTCTCAGAGAACAGCTTCAGGACAGGTGGCTGACACAAAGTGCGCTTTAATGTCTCAAAGGCAACTCGCTGATCCTCTTCCCAAGAATAAGTAGAATTCTTCTTTAGGAGTGATCGAAGAGGTGCGGCGATAACGCTGTAATTCGGGATGAACTTCCTGAAGTACGATGTAAGCCCGATGAATGACTGTAGTTCCTGGACGTTTCGAGGAGGCCGGAACATCTGAACAGCTGCCAGTTTCGATGGGTCAGGAGATACACCATCTTTTGTAACAACGTGCCCAAGATAATTGATGGCAGTACAAAAGAAGAAACACTTCTGTGGCTTGAACTTTAAGGCTGCTTTTTCGAACCTTGTAAAGATGTTTTCAAGGTGCGAAACGTGTTCTTCAAACGTCCGACTGAAGACTACACAGTCATACATATAGACAAGGGCATTGTCGTATTTAATACCGTCAATGATTGTATCCACGGCTCGCTAACAAGTAAATGGGGCACCTTTAAGGCCAAATGGCATCCGAAGGAATTCGTAAAGACCCCACGGCGTAACGAAGGCAGTCTTCTGTATGTCATCTGGATGCATGGCGATCTGATAAAATCCAGACACCAAGTCCATAACAGAAGTACTTGCTTCCGGTGAGTGCCTGCAGCGCATCTTCAATCCTTGGAAAAGGGTAAACGATGTCCTCAGTGACTGCGTTGAGACGTCGATAATCGACGCACATGCGCGTCGTCCCGTCTTTCTTTGCTACAAGGACCAGTGGTGACGCCCAAGGACTCCGAGAAGGCCGCACTATATTGGCATCAATGAGGTCCTTGATCATACTCTTGACGAGATCACGCTGTGCTGGGGACAATCTGCGAGGACGTTGCGATATTGGCTTTGCGTTTCCAGTTGGAATGCAATGTCGTTCAACTGTGCAGGAGCCTACATCCGTACTTGATTGCGCAAAGCAAGCAGAATGTTGCGCCAACAAGTCCTTGACGACCTGCAGCTCACTGGAAGATAACGTTGTTCCGATGTTAAAGCTAACGTCGCCGATTGAGATAGAACGATGCTGCGGGTCGACGACTGTATGAGCTGATGATGCATCAAGGTCTTTAGGAGAAGGCAGGCATGAAACTTGGAGGATCTGTTGGCAGACGTCTGGAGAGAGCTCAATATCCTCAATTCCGCTTGCTTCTTCTATGAGACCAATTGTCATCTGATGTGGAAGCACGACGGCTTGAGATGAACAATTCGTCATCAAGACCTTGACTGAATTTTCTGATGCGTCTGCAACCATGGGCTCCACAATTACTGAATAGCGGTCGTACAAGAGCTTTGTCCCTGTGATGACCATTACATGATCCTTGTCTTCAGTTGTACGATGCCAGGTCACGGAAACGAACTTCCGAGATAAAGCTGGCAGTGCTTGCTCCCTAACCAGGTAGACCTTGCGTAGCCTTCGAGGAACAGACATAGCAAAGCTCTCCGAGCCCCAGTCGATGACGGCTCTTGAGGCCCGCAAGAAGTCGTCGCCTAGAAGGACTCCTTCGTGAGGTAACCGGGGAACAACGACAAAGTCATGCTGCAGTGTTTGGTCATCCACTGTTACCACAGCTCTGACTTGACCCAAATTTTGCAGGTGATGGCCGCTAGCTCCTACCAAACGTAGGGACGAAGGCCTTATGCTTAGTTTGAGTTTGTCAACTAGTGGTGCCGTAATCAAACTTTTGACAGCTCCAGAGTCCAAGATGCCTTTGTTTGTCCGTTGATGGTGACAGGAACGGAAAAAGTACCCGCTTCTGAGGCACACGACACCTGCTCAATTACTGGCGACTGCTCGCGGGCATTGGCGTCACCAGCTGTGCGTTTCCCCGCTGTTTTGAACTGGAAGATTCAAATTCTTCCTGCCACTTCAAAAATTCTTCCGTTAGCGGTAGACGACACTGCGTGACAAAGTGACCACTTCTGAAGCAGTTCAAGCACAGTTTACGAATTCTCGGGGCGTTTCCTTGGGATCTTTCAAAAACACGCGTCCCGGAATGAGTCGAATGCCGAAACGGAGACGGCTTCCCATTTGTGTCTTCTTTTTTAGGCGCGTTTCTCTGTGCTACTTGATCCTCTGAAGAATCACTCGACTCTATGCTATCCGTGCGCTGACGATGGCGCATAGGTTTCCGAGGCGAACGCTTTGAGTTAACGCGGCGTTCAGAGAATGGCGTTGTGGATGGACTCTCGCGTTCTTCTGGATCCGCAGTCTGAACGCTTTCTTCAGAATTGCTGATCTGATCGAAGCGAAGAAAGGAACTTATCATATCGTCTAACCGCCTGAATGTCTTGTCAAAATAGTGCTTCTTTGCCTTTAGTGACAGCGTAGCCATGATGACTTGACACTTTTCTGGTTGAAGTACGGGGTAATTGCACTGTTCCATGAGGTCCAACTTTCGGTATGCGAAGTCTGTACAAGACTCTCCAGCGCGTTGTGTTGCTCCGAACATTCGCTGCTTAGACGTTACATCGCAATCCATGCTATAACGTCGGCGGAACGCTGCTTTCATATCAGCCCAAGTAGTGATATCAGCCACCTTTGTGTGGTGACGCATCCATGTAAAGTCTTTAGCTGGGAGCCTCGAAATGATGAACGGTATAGCGACCTCCTCAGGAACGCTGAAGGTTTTGAACCAGTAATCAACTTGGTGAAACCAGGCGTTTAGATCTTTCCCGAGATGCGGTAAGGAGCTCGCCGCGAAACTTGAAAGTCGGTCGCGAGCGTCTTCACCGTTAGACACGCATTTGATATTATCGCTTCTGGCTTTGCTTTGTTGATTCCGCGAACGGCGCTTAAAACTCATCGACGCATTACTCTCCTCCGCACTCGTGCATGATGCGGCGTCAGAATCCTCATGCGTTCTCGACTCCAAGCGCTCGATGCGCTCTACAAGTGGAGCAAGCAGGTTGCAAAAGAAGTCGTGACTTGCCTGCAGCTGCGGGTCAAGAGGTGGCTGTGGTGCGTCGTCGGCTTTAGCGGCGTCGCGGTCCTTCGAAATCATGGTTTTGAGTCCCTCCAATTCGCGCCGGAGCTGATCCACCTCGGTCTTCAGGGCATCGGCTTCGGACACAGCTGACCTGTAGGCTTCCACCCGGGCGGCGTCATCCAGCTGTTCGAACACGTCTATGGAACACGGGGCGGTCGCCATCTTGGTTTCACGGAGCCGACGTAGTCCTGAAGTCAGTGGTTCAGCCAACGGAGCGCGTAGAGAGCGACGTCCCCACATAGAAAATATGAACGTCTTCTTAGCTCACCCCGAGCCGTTGGGCGCCAAATGTGACGTGCCGTTGTGGCCGTCGGATAATATGGGTTCCGAGGCGGCGTAAGAAAGACGACCGAACACATTGGAGGCCAGGAAGGGACTACCAGGCCCTCTTCTTTATTCTGCGAAGCTGCCCGAGCGCGCGCGAGCTCGGCGTCGATCTTCTTCGTTTTCTTCGCGCGAAAGCGCGAGACACAAACCGAGCGTCGTCTGCTATCGCTCGTGACATCGTCTAAAGCTATTTAAGTTCAAAACTACGGTATAACATGAACCTATGTGTCACGTGTTATCATATTAAAAAATAAAACGTCCCAGAATCTTAGCACCAAAAGTTCATGTGAACCCGCTGAAATGTAAGCACCCAGTCACCGCTTTATACTGGTCCCTCATAATCATGTCGTGGTTTTGTGACGTAAAACCCCAACAATTATTATGCTGGAACAGAACTTGGGTCCCTAGCCCTCCCTCCCCCCCCCCGAAATTTTGGTGAATTAGGTGTTTTTACAAAAAATAAAGAATGAAAATAGGTGTTTTTTTCAAATAGTCGAGGCCCCGAAAAAAATTCATGGCTGCCGGCCTGACTTGTGCTTTACCGTATGCAGTTGTGTTACGCCTAGATTCCTCCCGATTTGACTTTTTTTTAAATGCAAAACCATGCCTGTTCCCCAGTTTCACATTTTTGTATTTGAGTAAGTAAAACTTCTGTTTTATTAGTTCTGAAACATTACAATGCTCACTATAAGTGGAAATTGCCGTAAAGAACACATGATTTCACTCTCCTTGATTGCAGGGCGCCCTAACGTAAAAAAAAGGAATTGAAAAAAAAAATGAGTGACACATTATAAAGCGAAAAGCAGCAAAAATAATTTTAAGCTACCGTAAGCAATCCCAAATATACAGAAATAACTTCAAAGCAGCCAAAGGTATTATATTTACCAGAGCCACAACAATAGTGCTGAAAGCGCTCGAGTTGAAAGAAGATACTGCAAAATTCTGAAAAGAAATTAAGACCAAGGCGTCTTTATGATCCAGTGGCAATGAACAAGGTCTGTGTCCTCCTTTGAACTTAACTCTGATGGAATTACACGACTTTGTTGTTGTTGTTGTTGTTGTTGTTGTTGTTGTTGCTGCTGCTGCTGCTGCTGCTGCTGCTGCTGCTGCTGCTGCTGCTGCTGCTGCTGCTGCTGCTGCTGCTGCTGCTGCTGCTGCTGCTGCTGCTGCTCGGCATTCACAGAAGAACATTCACATAAAATACGCTCGTGAACGTTTCTCTAATTGCTTCGCACCTCGACATTGTGGTATTCGCAAAAAACTACTCAAATAACAAGCCTATAATAATAGTTGGGGTTTGAAGTCCCAAAAACCCCGATATGATTATGAGAGACGCTGTAGTGGAGGGCTCCGGAATATTTGACCACCTGGGGTTCTTTGACGTGCACCTAAATCTAAGTACACGGGCATCAAACATTGCCGCCTCTATCGAAAATGCAGCCGTCGAGGCCGGGATTGAATCCCGCGACCTCCGGGTCACCAGTCGAGTGCAATTAACAAGCCTGTAATTATGCATTTTCTAGAAGTTACTCACGTATTTAAAACAGACGACCCGTCGACTTTCTAATTACAGATCAACCATCCTAACGAGCATGTGCACGTACACTTCTAAAGATTATCGTACCATCTGCAATTAAGAAGCGTCTAACAAATAAGTTCTTTTTTGTCGAATCAGCATGGTTTCTAACGGGCTCGTTCCGTGCAGATGTTAGGTGCACAGCTGGACGCGCTGCGGTCACCAGCAAAAGTATTTTTTTCGATCCCTTCGTCTGTATATATTCCCTCAAATAAACAAGTACTTACTAAGTAAACTCAGTTGAACTGATAAGCGACAGTGGCTCATTTACAATGAAATAAAAGCCGGCAGATCCCAAGCATTGTGGGAATCGATGTAATGCAATGCAGCCAGCAAAGAGCTGCATACATCGTCTTGTATGTCATTGAGGAAAATGCGTGTCATGGTTTTCATGTTGACTCCTATTATTTATGTTCATCACACAGTAACGTAGCGCAATACCAACTTCGGGGTCGATCAAGCTAGAGAAACGGCCACCAGCGCCCCATGAGCGTGGCACGCAAGTCATGCTGTACATGACATACGTGTCATGACTTTCATGTTAACTCGTGTTATTTATGTTCCTCACACGGTCACGTCGCAAGATACCAATTTTGGTGTATATCAAGCTAGCGAAACGGCCGCCAGCGCCCCATGAGCGTGGAACGTAAGTCATGCTGTGCATGACATGCGAATCATGATTGTCATGTTAACTCGTGTTATTTGTGTTCTTTCACAGTCACGTCACAAGATACCAATTTTGGTGTATATAAATCCAGCGAAACCGCCGCCAGCGCCGCATGAGCGTGGCACGTAAGTCATGCTGTACATGACATGCGCGTCATGATTTTCATGTTAACTCGTGTTATTTACGTTCGTTACAAAGTCACGTCACAAGATACCAATTTTGGTGTATATAAATCCAGCGAAAACCGCCGCCAGCGCCCCATGAGCGTGGCACGTAAGTCATGCTGTACATGACATGCGTGTCATGATTTTCATGTTAACTTGAGTTTTTATGTTCGTCACACAGTCACGTCGCGCAATACCAATTTCGGGGTAGATCAAGCTAGCGAAACAGCCGCCAGCGCTCCATGAGCGTGGCACGTAAGTCATGCTGTACATGACTTGCGTGTCATGATTTTCATGTTAACTCATGTTATTTATGTTCATTACACAGTCCCGTCACAAGATACCAATTTTGGTGTATATCAAGCTAGCGAAACGGCCGCCAGCGCTCCATCAGCGTGGCACGTAAGTCATTCTGTACATGACATGCGTGTCATAATTTTCATGTTAACTCGAGTTTTTATGTTCGTCATACAGTCACGTCGCGCAATACCAATTTCGGGGTAGATCAAGCAAGCGAAACTGCCGCCAGCGCCCCATGAGCGTGCCACGTAAGTCGTGCTATACATGACATGCGTGTCATGATTTTCATGTTATCTCGTGTTATTTATGTTCGTTACACGGTCACGTCGCAAGATACCAATTTTGGCGTATATAAAGCTAGCGAAACGGCCGCCAGCGCACCATGAGCGTCGCACGTAAGTCATGCTGTGCATGACATGCGTGTCATGATTGTCATGTTAACTCGTGTTATTTATGTTCGTCACAAATTCACGTCGCAAGATACCAATTTTGGTGTATATCAAACTAGGGAAACGGCCGCCAGCGCACCATGAGCGTAGCATGTAAATCATGCTGTACATGACATGCGTGTCATGATTTTCATGTTATGACTTGTCATTTATGTTCGTCATACAGTCATGTTACGCTATACCACTTTTGGTGCGCATTCGATGAACCAAGCGACCAGGAGAGCACAAAGTCGTAGGTGGCTAGATAGATAGATAGATAGATAGATAGATAGATAGATAGATAGATAGATAGATAGATAGATAGATAGATAGATAGATAGATAGATAGATAGATAGATAGATAGATAGATAGATAGATAGATAGATAGATAGATAGATAGATAGATAGATAGATAGATAGATACGCTCAAAGTCGCAGAAGTCCGCTAAGAAATGCTTCACATTTAAAACATCAATATTTACTGTAGAGCTTTTACAAAAAGCCTTCGACAAGGTCACCCATAGCTGTTTAACTATGAAAGTTGATATCTGTTGTTGAATGGCATGCTATCTCTACTGCTATTGCGTGCTATTGGAGACTCTCGTGGTGAGCAGAAGCGTCTATATGAAAATAGGGCGCCTGAAAAAACGGCAACTTCGCGCTCCGCTTCTAAACTCTACTTGCCGACGCGACGGAGAGATTCGGCTGAGCTGTTCACAGCAGTGTTTGTTATCCGCAGTATGTGTTTTCTCACCAAGCTCGAGGGGTGGATTATGACCTCTTTAAACAATGACGGCACAGGTCCGGCTGGGTATAGGTACGGGGCAAACTTAGCACCCCACTTGGAGGGTTAGGGAGGGTGCCCCCTCCCCCCCTTCTCTACATTAAGACTAGTATTTGGCGTTGACAGTGAAGGCGGGAAGTGCTATAAATATAAAGACATTTTTTTCCACACTCAACATACTGCTATGAATGCTTATAGAAAGCAGAGTAATCAGAAATCGTTGAACAGTTAATGCCGATGGAGCTAACAAAGCAAAGAGAAGAAAGAAAGCAAAGGGAAGAAGCTGCACTTTTGATGATTACAAGCCTCTCGTAGGCAAGCACGTATTACTCATTGTTATCGAAATAACTGCCTGGTATGCAGCAACAACTGCATTTATCCAAGCGCATTTCTTAACATAAAACCAAAATCTACTCCAGTATTTTCCAAATAACGCATCGACACTTCCACAAACATGGAGTTAACAAGAATATCTGAGGTTTACACTCCAAAACCACCATATGATTATCAGGGACGCCGTAGTGGAGGGCTCCGGAAATTTCGACCATTTGGTGTTCTTTAACGCGCGCTGACATTGCACAGTACACGAGCCTCTACCATTTCGGCTCTACCGAAATGCGACCGCCGCGGCCGGGATCGAACCCGCGACCTTCGCGTCAGCAGCCGAGCACCACCGCGGCGGACACAAAAGCCTTGAGTTAGGATGCCAGTATGGTCGATATTATTACAAAATGAATGCGATTATTTTCACTACAACCTTGCATATGTACTCGCTATACGTGAATTCCTTTATCCTTCTCTTTCTTGTAACAAAAGTCGTCACATACAAAACGTCGGCACAATGCATCACAAAATACACTTACAGGCAGAAATCATCGCCACGAAAGCGAGAGCAATTAGGACTTGAAAGGCGTTCATTATTTCTTCTACTCCAATGATATACTTTCTCCAGGTCTCGCACGCAAGCGCGGCTCAAAGGCCATGGCATCCAACTGCGGTTCGCATTTACTTTTTAAACTTTACTGCAGGCGTTGAGATCACAGCTGCAAAAATGTATTGACTGCCGAAGCTGGGCGACAACGCGACAACGACGTGATATCCCTTTGCGACTATTCTACCATCTGCCGCTTATTCCTTTCTTTTCTGCGAAGCGCAAACGTCACGTCTTACCGAACACAACAGAGAGCACGAAAACAATTTTAACAATGGCACGTTATGATACCCAGCATTCTTAGAATGTAAGACACATGTGCAACGTTGAACTTTTTATGGGCTTTCTTGCGAATGTAGTCGCTGCCATCTAAGCGAATGTATGCATTGCAGTAAACGTTGGGAACACAGTCCAACAGAACATCGAAGTAAATTAACTTTCTTTTCTAAAAGTAAGCGAAGCATTCATGAACCGCTGCAGACCTTACAGCAAATGTGCGAGCCTTTGGGAGTAAACGATTCACGACAGAAAGTTTAGCCTGACATAAATGGTACATTTGAAAGTCTGCTCAAAATATGGAACGTCAATACCAGCAGAAAGCATTTGTAACAAAGAAAATAAAACGTCTTTCTTTGCAGTGATATTTGAAAGTAAAAAAAAAATGGCCGCGCCTTACACTTGGACCAAATAGAACAATTTCTAACATTCTTCCGCACGTAATGCCTTGAAAGAGCCAAAGTGGTTCAGGTTCATCATTTAGTGTTTTCCGCAAGTAAATGGTCAGCTGCCTGCATGTGAGGACGAATGCAAAAACACTCGTGTATTTAAACGTACGTGCACGCTTAAGAACCACATGTGGTGAAAATTAACCCGCACTCCCCCATCATGACAAAGTCCTACCTCATATTCATCTCGTAATTTTCGGCGCGTAAAACTTTATCATTTATATTCACGTTACAGCATACTTCAAAAGCGAGAAAAAAATACGGCAGATCCCACGCGTTGTGGGAATCGGTTTCATGCCAAGCAGTCATCAAGTACAGTCGGCCAAATCTTTAACTATCGTGCGCGAACGCCGACTTTTTTGTGCGTCAGCGCCGTACGACGGAGCCAAGTTTCAAACAGGGTGAGAGTAAGAGCAAAGAAAGAAAACAGCATTTGCGTTGCCAGATCGCGGCCGGACTGGAAAGACGCGCGAGGCCACATAACAAAAGAACGATCCACATTTGTCAGCCTGCCTCATGCGCGCGGACGTGTGACGTCTGCGGATTTCATTTTCTCGGTCGCTTGCTGATCTTCGGAATATAAGGTACGAGCAAGACGCGCTCCCTGTTCGTCCGAACTGAGTTATTGCAGGGTGACGTTTCCACGAAGCAACAACCAAGCAGGCGATCGGCCCAGCTGAGCGCGCTTCGTGGGCATGCGTTTACTCTCGCCCTGTTTGCAACTTGGCTCCGTCGTACGGCGCTGACGCACAAAAAAGTCGGCGCTCGCGCACGATAGTTAAAGATTTGGCCGACTGTACATCTATGCTGTATTTTATGGCTTTGAGCCAAGCGTTACGAGGTGGATCGATGTGTTTTTGTAAGTGTAGTAGATATTGGCACATCGTGGGCTTACCAGGCACGTCGACAACACTGTAGTTTAAACAGTAACTTATGGTGCGACGTAACGTCAGCGGTCACTTTAGAATACATATGCCAGTATTATTGAAACTAAGTGCACATTATGGCGCAATCATGTGAATATCATCGTAACTTTCGTTAATGTATTCCTCCGGGTTCGCGCAGTGCTTCAATATAGCTTGCTGAATCATTACTAGACTGCTATAAAAGCGTAGTCAACACTGGAACCACAGGCGTTAATCTTATATGTCGCCTGTATCGTAGGAGTACCTAAGTAGTGCTTATTGCTTTCTCGTAAAACTAGATAGCCAGCACCACAACAACTGCTGTTGCACGAACATTACGCCTGCATAGGCTGTTTTTCCAAACCGGTTTGTAGACCTGGCGTGGCTCTGTCGTAGGATACCTGATTGGCATGCGGAATGCTTCGTGTCGGACGGAGCAATGCGGCGCCTGCGACTCGTTTAAACAAAACCGAGCTGCGGGCGAATGCCGGGGGTCGGCCCGTATATCAGCTGGCTTCGGCGGCGTTTTCCTGGAAGCGCGCCTTCGGAAACGTGTGGTGGCGTTGGCCGGAACATCTCCGTCAGCGCCTCGTACGACTGCGTGGTGGGCGCAAGCCATTGCGGGGGACTCGGACAGCGACGGCAGCGAGCGTCTGCTCTACGAGCTCGGACCTCAGGTTTACGACTTCAAGTGCTCGCCACGGACTGCGGCTCTGCCGAGCTAAATGAACCGACGACTGCGGTGTTGTGCTCGCCTTGCTCGAACCGTGGGAACGTGACCTCCGCTCGAGAGTGCCGTGCCTGAACTTGTGAAGACCCCGTGCAGCAGTGTTTTAAGACATCTGAAGGGAGGGTCCGAGGAGAGACGGATTTCGGAACGCGCCGAGTGCGCATCGGAATAAACGAACTGCATTTTACCCAGTCTAAGTCTCCTCTCATCAGCGACATACGAGAGCCGGCTTTCTCGGTTCGCACCGGAGAAAGGGGCACACGAACTTCACTGGCGCAGCCGACAGGATGTCCTGCTAAGAAGACTGGGGAAAACATTCATCCTGGTGGAAGAGCAGACACGGGTTGACTCCATGGTGACGGACTCATCTCGGGCGTGAACTCAAGAGGCCGTAGCCGCTACTGCTGGAAGAGCGAGGTGCGCAGGTGGGTGTCTCATTCCTCTATTGGCTCGCAGCTTGTTATGACCAGTGGGTATAGCTTGCATAGTGGCGGGTTTAGCGAAATGGAACCCGACCAGAGTGGGGGGCTGACGGATTTGGGCGCGAACGCCGAGATGACTAGGGTCACAGGAGAGCCTTCGGGAGAGTCAGGCTCTGACCAAATGGCGATGTTACAGATGCATCTCCGCATTACCGAAGTGGAATTAGCAATGGAATGGCTTAGAAACAACAGTGCCAGTGCCGCCGCAAATGCTGAGAACGCAGAGGCAGCTCGAAGTGAGGATAGGAGGCTGAGGTACACGAGCCTTTTGAAGGACGTGTTGGTGCCCATGCCTACTCAGAAATCACTCGTTCCATCGTGGTTCGAGGACGTTGAGGCCACTTTTGATTGCTATGATGTGCCTCGTGAGTGGAGAGCGGGACTCATGTTGCCCCGACTAAATGACAGAGCAAGGGGCTTGCTCGTTCGACTCAGTGCATATGAAAGGAAGGATTATGATATCATTAAAGAAACCGTACTGAGAGGTCTCCGACTGTCTTCTGCTGAGTATCGCCGCCTCTTTACTCAATCGAAAAAGCACCGAGATGAGACATGGCCCCAATTTACAGTGAGGCTTGAAAATTACTTGATTTATTACCTTAATGGCTACAAAGCTTGCAGCGTCGAACAATTCATAAATCTCATAGTAACGGACAGGCGTCGCGACACTCTGGGTGCGGAAGCCCGTTCATTCGTTATTCAAAATGAAACCCCGAGCAAATTAATGCTTCCTCTGGAGGTCGCTGAATTGGCTGAAAGCTTCGAAGAAAGCAAGAGAGGATTCGCGAACTCAGGCGAGATCACTGGAGATGGAAAGCCAAGACCACTCCCTGATGCACGAAAGACTTCAGTAGGGGCAAACAAAACTGACAAAAAGAGCAGAGGTTGTTTTGTCTGTAATTTCGTGTAGCATTTTGCGCGAGACTGCCCAACGGCGCGGGCAGCTAAAGCATATTTGGTGCGGAAGGAAAATCCAGACAGTGATGTAGTAGTTGATGTGGAAATGATTGCTCAGGAAAACGTTGTGAAGGTACCTATATTTCACTCTATCGAGACAGTTGACCTTGCGTGTGGCCAGCCACAGTTTCAAGGCAGCATCGATTCCGGTGCCGAGATAAGCGTCATCAGGAGGGCTGTAGTGCCGGGATATCAACCAACGGGAACCAACCTGAAATTGACGGGCGCATTTGGTGAGCAGGCAGTAGCCGAGTTAGCCTATGTTCCACTCAGATTGATTGGGAAACCCAGATACATTGGTTGCGAGGAAAGCGATAAGGGGATACTGTGCGCGGTCACTGATAAACTTGCAAGTGGGGTAGACGCGCTCATAACCCCTGACACGTACGAGCAGTTATTGGAAGAAACTGCGGTTGTTCATGAACGCCCTGTCGTGGAGAAGGCACAGCCGGAGGCTAAGGAGCATGGTGAACCGATACGAGTTACCGCGGAAGTTGAGGCGGTGTACATTGACAATGGGGCACAGCAAACGGATCCGTTGGAGTGCGATGCAGATGTCGGTGAACGAGAGCGTTTCAGGCTAAGCCAGGTGGCTGATCCCAGCCTTAAAAAAGCGTGGGAAAAGCACGGGCGCGAACCCACGGAATGATTGTAATTGATGGGTTGCTGTACCATAAAGATAACGTGGCTGGTAGGCCATGCAATCAACTGGTGCTGCCACAACCAAAACAGGCAGATGTACTGCGGTTAGCTCATAATTCGGGCTGGGCGGGTCACCTTGGCGAAAAGAAGACGCTACAGCGGATTAAGACCGCTTTCTTTTGGCCCGCTGTGTCAGGTGATGTCAAGCGGTACTGCCAGAGCTGTCACCAGTGCCAGATTAAAGCACGTGTGAGAACACGCGACAGGGTACCGATAGTTCCGATCACGAGGCCAAGCACCCCATTTCAGATTATCAATATCGACTGTATAGGCCCCATTGACCCGCCTTCTGCGAGAGGGCACAAGTATGCTTTGTGCGTGGTGGACCTCTGTACCAGGTGGCCTGAGGTCCTGTGCCTCCACTCATTAACCGCTAAGGCAACTTGCGAAGCTCTGCTGCAGATATTTTCACGCATGGGCGTACCTGAAATGACTTGCTCCGACCGCGGCACTAACTTCACAGCCCAGCTGACGCAGGAATTTCTAGCTAGGATGGGTGCAACGCCACGATTCTCTACTCCTGACCACCTGGAGAACAATGGCCTTGTGGAACGGTTCAATGGCACCTTTAAGAGCATGCTCTTTGATGTAGTGCGCAAACATGGTCGGAACTGGGGACAGACACGTGCATTTCTTTTGTGGGCCTATCGTGAAGTTCCCAACGCAACCACGGGGAATCGCTCCATTTGAGATGATGTTTGGGCGGACGCCTGTGGGACCGCTAACAATACTGCAGAAAACCTGGTCAGGGGAGTGGGTAGTGCCGTAGGGCCTAAACACTTCTGCAGTTGAATACTTAAACAAGCTAAAAGCAACGCTACGGGAGGTTAATGAGGAAGCAGAAGAGCTATCGGCTATAAATCAAGCGAACTCTGCAGCCTATTACAACCCTGGAGGAGTGGCTGGCGGACTCTTCCCCAGACATCATGAAGGCACTACTAGGACATTTAAAACCTTTAGGCTTGTCTGATGGCTAAGCCTTGCCTTTTTTTTTATTAGTGGACCCGGACTGGGGTTCGTTTATTCTTTAATAAAGTTGTTCTCTCTCTCTCTCTAAGAGCTAAGCATAAGGAGTTCCAAGAGGGGGACCAAGCTCTTGTGCAGGAGCCTAGCAAAACAGGAAAACTAGCTCCGAAATGGACAGGGCCGGCAACAGTGGTTTGCCGCGAGAGGCCGTACACATACTTATCGAGTTGATAGACGGCAGTCGTCGAAGCGTTCATGCGAACAAGTTGCGTGAGTACGTAACTAGGGTAAGCTCCGTGGGAGTTATATTTGAAACCGACGAGGAGTTCGGGGATGTGCCAGCGCTGCCGTGGAGCACGCAGGGAAGCAACAACTTCTACGCGGGACAGATCACTTAACAGACGGGCAGAAGCAGAGCTAAGCGAGTAGTAAGTAGCTATTCGCAAGTGTTTCAAGACACACGGGCAGATGTAATGCAGGTGTGCACAGCATCCGCCTAAAGACAGTGAACCCAAACGAGCCTACACTATCATGTGCCTCTTGCCCTAAAGGAGAGGTGAAACGTCAGGTTCAGGAGCTCTTGCATTTAGGGCTGATATATCCCACAGAGAGTAACTTCGCGCACGCTGTGGTATGCGTAGCGAAAAAGGATGGGGGCATACGCCTGTGCGTTGATTACAGACAGGCTGAACGCCATCACGGAGCCCGATGCGTTTCCCATGGGCCGAGCAAATGAGCTGCTTTACAAAGTAGCGGTAGCCAATTACATCACGGTGATCGACATGCTACGCGGGTATTGGCAGGTACCTCTAGACGAGGAGGCAAAGAAGTACACGGCTTTTGTCACTCACGAAGGGCAATATGCGTGGCAGGTGATGCCGTACGGTCTGCGCAATTCAGCTGCCACTTTTCAGCGCATCGTGAATCAGGGGTCACTTAAGGCAGGTGCTACAGATGATAGCTCAGGTAGGACTAACCGCTAATGCTGAAAAATGCAAGTTTGCACAGCAGGAAGTCAGGTACCTTGGCCATATTATAGGTTCAGATAAACACGCACCCGATCCAGAAAGGGTTTTGGCGGTTCAAAACAATTCTCGCCCGCAGAAAAAACGTGAACTGCGGAGCTTTCTCGGGCTGTGTAATTATTACCGCGACTATGTGCCTGGGTACTCTACGTTAGTGTTGTCGCTAACTGATTTGACAGAACGACGGGTCCCACAGCAAATACCGTGGAGCGACGCCGCACAAAAGGCCTTTGAAGCCATTAAGGAACAGTTATCAGGTGCGCTGACACTTCACGCGCCTGACGTAAGCAAGGGCTACATTTTGGCAACAGATGCATCCGATGTAGCTTTAGGAGCATTCCTTGCTCAAATCGATGAAAAAAGGCAGGGAAATGCCGGTGGCTTTCCTCAGCAAGAAGCTAACGCCGGCCGAAACCCGTTGGGCCACGATTGAGCGAGAGGCTTATGCTGTTATATGGGCATTACAACGTCTTGAGACGTGGGTTTTTGGTGGAAGTGTCACGGTGGTGACTGACCATAATGCTCTAAAGTTCCTCACTTTGACGTCCCCTCAGAATGCACGGCTGATGCGCTGGGCGCTGGCACTGCAGAAGTTTAATGTCACGGTCATGCACAAAAAGGGTAAACTTAACGCGGACGCGTTGTCTCGGCTGGCGAGCCCGCACTCGCTGGGGTAGGATATGAATGCATGCATTGGAATTATGCTGGCCATGGCACGGTGAGCTTTTAGCGGAGTGGTACATCCCTACTTTGCACTCCCTCCGTGACTGACCTGCACTACCCAGCCTCTACAGGAAGTAACAAATATACCCCGTTGGACATTGGTGCGTTGCATCACGAGACGTTTATGCAACACAGTGGCGGCGGAGGTGTCGGATGGAGCAATGCGGCGCCTGCGACTTGTACAAACAAAACCGAGCTGCGGGCGAATGCCGGGGGTCGGCACGTATATCAGCTGGCTTCGGCGGCGTTTTCCTGGAAGCGCGCCTTCGGAAACGCGGGGTGGTGTTGGCCGGAACATCTCCGTCAGCGCCTCGTACGACCGTGCGGTGAGCGCAAGACATTGCGGGTGACTCGGACAGCGACGGCAGCGAGCGTCTGCTCAACGAGCTCGGAGCTCAGATTTACTTCAAGTGCTCGCCACGGACTGCGGCTCTGCCGAGCTAAATGACCCGACGACTGCGGTGTCGTGCTCGCCGTGCTCGAATCGTGGGAACGTGACCTCCGCTCGAGAGTGTCGTGCCTGAACTTGTGAAGACACCGTGCAGCAGTGTTTTAAGAGACCTGAAGGGAGGGTCCGAGGAGATATGGATTTCGGAACGCGCCGAGTGCGCATCAGAATAAACGAACTGCATTTTACCCAGTCTAAGTCTCCCCTCATCAGCGACATACGAGAGCCGGCTTTCTCGGTTCACACCGGAGGAAGGGGCACATGAACTTGACTCTTTGGTTCGATTCCTAACTTTTATTCTAACTTTTATTATTTTCATTCACCGGGCCAACGCTGCCGATGTCGGTTTTTGTTAACGCTCTCGCATTTAAATTACCAATGTCTTTTCGCAACTCTTGAGAAAAGATAATAATATTATTGTCTTTAGTTTTTATCTGGTGGCTTAGTGGGAGGCATATCGGCTTGAGAAGCGGAGTTCAACCAACGTTTCTTGTTTCGCACCATGGCGTTGCGATCGCAGTATCTTGTGTCTTAAGCTACACGATACATTCTTGAATGTATTGTAAATACAGATATTCATACACGTCGTGCGAGATGTATTGCGATACAGATACAAGATACATAAAGAGTATCTAGCATAGTACCGAAGGTACATGTATCTTCGACACTGCCTAGCACTGATTACAGTGAACAGCGATAAACATAAAATACATTACACGTCATAGGAAAGTAAGCAAGAACATCATTTCAAGACACTTGCTTGTCAGTGAAACGCGCAATAATAATTGTCGGGGTTTTAAACGTCCCAAAACCAGGACATGATTATGAGGGACGCCGTAGTGGAGGGCTGCGGCGTCCCTCATAATCAAAATTTCGACCGCCTGAGGTTCTTTAATGTGCACCTAAATCTGAGTACACGAGCCTCTAGCATTTTCGCTGCATCTAAAATGCGGCGGCCGCGCCCGGGATTCGATCCCGCGACCATCGGGTCAGCAGTCGAGCGCCCTAACCACTACACCACCGTGGCGGCTCGTGAAACGCGTCAAACGTGGAGTAAAATCCTCACGATTTCAAGCATTTGGTGGCATTTTTCGCCGAGCTACACAAGGGAAATTCTCGTTAACGAAATTGAAACAGGAGTACTTGAGTCATTACTTTATCAGTAATGAAGGCTAACTATCGTGCCACTTCAACTTTGCAGTTACCACGAAGATGCTCGCCCCAGTTCCAATGTGCTCATTCTAGTGATGCAGAACTATCGATGGTACTATCGATACTATCGATAGCTGAGTCACTATCGAACTATCGATGGTGAAAAATACTATCGATAGCGCTATTGATAGTAAAAAATTCGATGGTACTATCGAGAGTATAAAATCAACAGCGCGGACTCACTGCAGAATAAACTTGGTTCCCCGCGCACGTGGAACATGTTGGAGCCGGAGAAGCAGGCTGAAGGGCAAGAAAGTTGACATAATTGTGTTCTTCACCAGAGTGCTTTGCTGACACATGGTCATCAAGTCAAACTGTTCAGCTGTAGTGGAAAGGAAGCCTTTACATGTGGTGGGTCTGCGCGGCTTCAAATTGATATTGCATTTTATGATTTCAAAATAAAAAAAAATATCAAGAAGTCCATTGTAAGGTGTAGCTGGTTGGTTTAGGATACGAATTTATTGGATATATTCTGCCATTTTCACTGCGGAAATAATTTCTCTGCCAAAATTGCTCATAAATTAAGCGAAGCTGGTAGTAGGCTATCGCAAATATTTTGGCAATATGGCCGTCCCGCAACAACATCGTTATTAACACCACTATCGATAGTATTGTCAAGTGGTTGTGACGGTGAAGAATGCTGCAGCAAGACTGGGAAATATGGAGCATCTTTATTTGGCGAACTTGTGCCCAGAAAATCAAAACTCAAAATAAAAGCGATACATGCTCTCTGATAGCGGCGGGAGCAGTCGTCAGCCGTTGAGTAATCTGATCATCGGGGGAGCGCGTCGTCCTTTATGCATCAGTCATCAAACCTTCCAGCGTTATAGCTGGTGCTCGCATAAGCTCTCGAATAAACTTGGCTATTCACGTCCGGCGTGTAATCTAGCAGAATGATCTCAAACAATTGTGAAGCTTCTCAAACATTACGGCGCGGTCTGCGTCAAACCTTGCTAACAGACTTTGTGGCTGAAACCCGAATACGTAAAATAAAAGCAATAAACACGCGTGGCAGTAATATCGCTATAGTAATATTAACGATGGTATTACCGACTACACTATCGATAATTTGTCGTTAGTAGCACTATCGATAGTTTGTTTACACTATCGATAGTTTCAGGAAAACTATCGATACTATCGATAGTCAATTTAGCGATAGTTCTGCATCACTAGCTCATTCCCAAAGTTGCAATAAATAAACGCACTGCAGTAAGCTAACGCTAGGCGTGCGTTACGCTCAAGAAACGTGATGCAGTGCAACTAGCGCTCTTGCTAAAACTTGAATGTCCGAAGAATTGACATAATGCACGTTGACGGAAGACAAATACAGAAGCGCACTGTAATGTGTAGTAAAAGAAATTTATACGTGACTGAACGTTTTCGTCCAAACACGCATCTGTACATCCTCTAAGCATACGAGATGTCCAAATTATTGGCATGAATTTCCTTTAGATTATCGGCCACTGCGGCCATACCCTCGCGGTGACAAAGAAGAGACCTTAAAACTTGGTTTATACGTAGCAACCGACACCAACAGATTAGAGTTAACTATTGCGTAGTCATCATGAGCGGGCAACTTGACTAGGCAGTGACGTTTCCATATGAGGATTACATTACCAGACGACACTAAAACACGGAAGGCAAGAGGACGAGCCCACTTGCGGGACGACACGGGGCGAGTCGGGAGAAAATGAAAACGAAGGATATGATGGATAGCCTTCCATGCCTGTATTATTACAGCTACGTTGAGCGTAGCTCGGTATGTGCAAAGATAGTGCCTTCCCTGTTATTTTTCGTCCTCATATTAAACGACGCGAAGTAACTGTGAAGTACTTGCTCAGACCGGGAAAAGAAAACCATAGTATGAATGAAAAAGACGCTTCGAAATGCAAATTCCATGAGTCATATTTTGAAAAAAAAATTATTATGTCAAGCACGATTAATGTCAACATTGCAACACCAAATTCCTATATGTGGTGAAAATTAACCCGCACTCCCCCATCATGACAAAGTCCTACCTCATAATCATCTCGTAATTTTCGGCGCGTAAAACTTTATCATTTATATTCACGTTACAGCATACTTCAAAAGCGAGAAAAAAATACGGCAGATCCCACGCGTTGTGGGAATCGGTTTCCTGCCAAGCAGTCATCAAGTACAGTCGGCCAAATCTTTAACTATCGTGCGCGAACGCCGACTTTTTTGTGCGTCCGAACTGATTAATTTCAGGGTGACGTTTCCAAGAAGGAACAGCCAAGCAGGCGATCGGCCCAGCTGAGCGCGCTTCGTGGGCATACGTTTACTCTCGCCCTGTTTGCAACTTGGCTCCGTCCTACAGCGCTGACGCACCAAAAAGTCGGCGCTCGCGCGCGATAGTTAAAGATTTGGCCGACTGTACTTCTATGCTGTATTTTATGGCTGTGAGCCAAGCGTTACGAGGTGGATCGATGTGTTTTTGTTAGTAGATATTTGCACATCGTGGGCTTACCAGGCACGTCGACAACACAGTAGGTTTAATTCTAAAAAGACAGGGCGTGCATACACGGACACAAGAAAGAAGTCAGGACACCACAAACGCCGACTAGGTTAGTCGGCGTTTGTGGTGTCCTGACTTCTTTCTTGTGTCCGTGTTTGCATGCCCTGTCTTTTTAGAATGAATACTTACCAACTAGCTCAGCTCTCTGTTATTCTAAGCAGTAGTTTAAGCTGTAACTTATGGTGCGACGTAACGTCAGCGGCCACGTTAGAGTACATATGCCAGTATTATTGAAACTAGGTGCACATTATGGTGCAATCATCAATCATCAATCAATATCATCGTAACTTTCGTTAATGTATTCCTCCGGGTTCGCGCAGTGCTTAAATATAGCTTGCTGAATCATTATTAGACTTCTATAAAAGCGCAGTCAACACTGGTACCACAGGCGTTAATCTTATATGACGCCTGTATCGTAGGAGTACCTAAGTAGTGCTTATTGCTTTCTCGTAAAACTAGATAGCCAGCACCACAACCACAATTGCTGTTGCACGAACATTACGCCTGCATAGGCTGTTTTTCCAAACCGGTTTGTAGACATGGCGTGGCTCTGTGGTAGCATACCTGATTGGCATGCGGAATGCTTCGGTTCGAATCGTCCTAACTTTTATTCCAGGGGCGTAGCCATGGGGGGGGGGGGGAGGTTGGGGGTTTCAAACCCCACCCCGAAATTTTTCAGTTTTGCCTGTGTATATATACACGCACACATACAAACGCACGCACGAACATACATAAAGTATGGTTGAAGCCTCCCCCCCCCGAAAAAAATTTCTGGCTACGCCCCTGTTTTATTCTAACTTTTATTATTTCCATTCACCGGGCCAACGCTGCCGATGTCGGTTTTTCTTAACGCTCTCGCATTTAAATTAGCAATGTCTGTTCTCACCGCTCCTTGGTAGATATTGCCACGCCCCTTCTTCTTTTATTTTGATGTGTTCGAGTATGACCAGCAAGGACGGTTATCAACGCTCGACGCTGGCCGCGAAGCAGTGTTCGAGAAGCTTCACGATTTTAGTAGATCGTTTTGTTAAGATTGCGCGCCCTTGGGAATGTTCCAGCTTTGTCGAGAGATAACGCCGCCACCTGCGATATTGCTGGAAAGTTCCATAGCGCTTGTATAAAAGTCGACGCGCTTGACCGCTTGTCAGTTGATCGACGGTCGACGCTCTGTTGGACGCTATCAGTGTATTGCTGTAGTTTGACCTTCAGTTTCCCAGCCTCAAGTTCGGCCAAATAAACAGTCGGCCAAAATAAACGTGCTGACTGCTGTCTTCGTCGACGTCACGACCACGTGACATCTGGTGGAGGTGCTGCTTCATGATCCGGACGCCACCGCGGAGCGCTGACCCAAGACCCGGAGAGCTGGCTGGAGACGTACGAGCGAGTCGCCGCCTTCAACCACTGGGACACTGAAGAGAAGCTGCGCCACGTCTACTTCTACTTAGAAGACGCCGCGAAGACGTGGTTCGAAAACCATGAATCGAGCCTTCAATCCTGGGACCTCTTTCGGACGACGTTTCTCAATACCTTCGCGAGCATCGTCCGCAAGGAAAAGGCCGCTGCTTTGCTGGAGACAAGAGCACAGCTACCGAATGAGACGGTAACTATCTACACGGAAGAGATGACGCGACTTTTCCGCCTGGCTGATGCTGCCATGCCTGAGGAAAAACAGGTCCGCTTCCTTATGCGGGGAGTGAAACAAGACCTCTTTGCAGGATTGATGCGGAACCCACCCAAGACCGTCCAAGAATTCCTCTCGGAGGCGACAACCATCGAGAAGACGCTCGATATGCGCACTAGGCAGTACAATCGCCGCGCATTCCAAGACAGCGCAGCAGTTCATGCCCTCGGCTCCGACGAATTGTGGGAAATGATCCAAGCCATCGCGCGAGAGGAGCTGCGAAGGCTCGCACCTTTTGCACAGCCCGAAGTGACGTCGATTGCGGACGTTGTACGCGAGGAAATCCAACAGTCACTGGGTGTTCCTCAGCCGGCACCGCCGCAGCTGCAAGCAATGAGCTATGCTTCTGCAGCCCGACGCAGCGCCCCCCCTCCTCGCCCACGTCAAGACGCCGCGCCGCCCCAGCAGTTCCGCCGCCAGGCACCACCGCCGCCACCACCCACGTCATACCGCCCGCCAGCCGGTCAGCGATACACGCCGAGGAAGACCGACGTTTGGCGCGCCCCCGACCATCGTCCCCTCTGCTACCACTGCGGAGAAGCCGGCCACACCTACCGCCGCTGCCATTATCGACAGATGGGACTGCGTGGCTTCGCCGTCGAGGCGCTGCGTCCACAGCGGGGTGAACGACCACGTGACATCGCCGACTATCTGGCAGGAACGCAGTGGACCCCCCGAGGACCTTCCCGATCGCCGTCGCCAGGTCGCTACGCCTCTCCCCAACGCCGACCATACACTGGCCCAACCCGGGGCCGGTCACCTAGCCCGCATCCGGAAAACTAAGGGCAGCAACCGATGGAGGTGCGGTTGCTGTACGACGAAATACCGAAGACCCTCCACCGCCGACGCCGCCACGACGAAGGCTTCAGGACACGACGCGAACCCCTGACGACGAAACCTCGCAGACCGAAGTAGACCTGACGACGCAACGAGGAAGCAGCGGAACAAACCGACGTAGCCGTGACCCGACGCCACGACCTAACTGCAATGCAAGACGACGAACTAGCGAGCTCGACGTTCTTTTTGACGGCCACAGCGTCACAGCCCTCGTCGACACCGGAGCCGACTATTCTGTCATCAGTGGACCGTTCGCCACGAAGCTGAAGAAAGTTAGGACAGCCTGGGAAGGCCCCGAAATCCGGACAGCTGGAGGTCACCTCGTAACGCCGGAGGGAATCTGCACAGCGAGACTCACCATTAACAACCGGATTTATCCCGCGAACTTCGTAGTCCTGCAGCGTCGCTCGAGAGATGTCATTCTTGGTATGGACTTCTTAGGCCTTCATGGTGCAATCATCGACCTGAGGTCTAAGTCGATAGCACTTCCACGGAAAAGGCACTACCGCCGCACACTTCGCCAAGAAAGCACGCCTTGAATGTGCTCGAAGACCAGGTCACCATTCCCCCTCGCTCCAGCGTCATCATTTCCGTCGGCACTCAGAAATCAGCAGACCTGGAAGGCGTTGTTGAAGGCGACCAGCACCACTTGATTAACCGCAAGATTTGCGTCGCAAGAGGAGTAGCAGAGCTGCGGGCAGGGAAAGCAACAGTTATGCTCACGAATTTCAGCAACGAGTACAAGCACGTGAGCAAAGGCACGACGGTCGCCTACATCGAAGAAATCGTAGAAGCCAGCAATGCTTTCGGCTTCACCGATTCTCACGAGCCTACTCCAACGAATAAAGCGCCGCAACCAGCTTTCGACATCAATCTCAGCCTTCAGAAGCACAAACAATAACAGCTCAAAACCCTGCTCTTGCAATACAAGGACTGCTTTTCGTCGGACTGCTTTTCCCGTGGCAAAACATCGCATCATAACAGAGTAAAGCGCCAGACCACTCCGTCAGAGCCCGTACAGAGTTTCGACGAGAGAACGCGAGGCCGTGAAGAAACAGGTCGACGAAATGCTACACGACGATATCATCGAGCCGTCGAAGTGTCCGTGGGCATCCCCGGTGGTGCTAGTGAAGAAGGATGGTACTCTACGTTTTCGCATCGATTATCGTCGCCTGAACAAAGTCACGAAGAAGGACGTGTATCCCGTTCCCCGGATAGACGACACCCTGGATCGATTTAACAATGGAAAGTACTTTTCGTCGATCGACCTCAAGACCGGTTACTGGCAAATAGAAGTCGACGAGAAAGACCGAGAAAAGACTGCTTTTATAACACCAGACGGCCTGTTCGAGTTCAAGGTCATGCCCTTTGGTCTTTGCTCGGCACCTGCAACTTTTCAACGGGTTATGGATACAGTACTGGCCGGCTTGAAGTGGCAGACGTGCCTCGTGTACTTGGACAACGTCGTTGTGTTTTCCTCAAACTTCGACGAACACCTTCGGCGCCTTGAAATTGTACTTCAAGCAATCAAGACCTCCGGACTCACCTTGAAGCCTGAAAAGTGCCGCTTCGCGTACGAGGAGCTCTTGTTCTTGGGTCACGTGATCAGCAAGGATGGTGTTCGCCCGGACCCGCGAAAACAGCTGCCATCGCTGCCTTCCCGCCACCCACCGACAAGAAGGCCGTACGCCGTTTTCTCGGCCTGTGCGCCTATTACAGACGTTTCGTCAAGGCATTTTCGCGGATCGCCGAGCCACTGACGCAACTCACGAAGGCCGACGTCGAATTCAGGTGGGAAACGTCGCAAGTTCAAGAATTTCAAGAATTGAAACGACGCCTGCAGACGCCTCCGATACTTGCGCATTTCGACGAATACGCCGATACGGAAATCCACACCGACGCAAACAGCGTAGCACTCGGCGCCGTCCTTGTGCAGAAAAGACCGACAGATTCGAAAGGGTCATCAGTTATGCTAGCCGGTCGCTATCAAAGGCAGAAATCAACTACTCCACAACAGAAAAGGAGTGCCTGGCCATCATCTGGGCTACATCGAAGTTTCGCCCCTACCTCTACGGCCGGCCCTTCAAAGTTGTCAGCGACCACCACGCCTTGTGTTGGCTAGCTAACTTGAAGGACCCTTCAGGTCGCCTCGCACGGTGGAGCCTACGACTTCAAGAATTTGACATAACCGTCGTTTACTAGTCTGGAAGAAAACACTCCGACTCTGACTGCCTGTCCCGCGCCCCCGTCGACCCGCCGCCGCAGGACGACATGGAGGATGACTGCTTCTTGGGAACCATAAGTGCCGAAGACTTCCCCGAACGACAGCGAGCGGACCCAGAACTCAGGGGCCTTGTGGAAGGACCACCGAGGGCAGGACCACCGTTGTTCCCAAGGTATTCAAGCGAGGACTGGCGTCGTTTTTCTTGCGCAACGGTGTTCTCCTTAAGAAGAACTTCTCGCCGCTTCGAGCCGATTCCCTTCTCGTAGTGCCCTCGACATTGCGACCAGAGGTCCTCCAGGCTCTGCATGACGACCCGACGTCTGGACACCTGGGTGTTTCTCGCGCGCTCGCAAGAATACAGAGAAAGTACGCGCCTTGTCGCAGACGTAACTCGCTACGTCAAGACCTGCCAGGACTGTCAGCGACGCAAGACACCGCCGACTAGGCCAGCCGGACTTCTGCAGCCTATCGCGCCACCTCGACGGCCGTTCCAGCAAATTGGGATGGACTTACTGGGGCCGTTCCCGACGTCCAATACCGGAAACGAATGGATCGTCGTAGCTACCGACTACCTCACCCGCTACGCCGAGACAAGGGCCCTACCCAGAGGCAGGGTCGCCGAGGTAGCGAAGTTCTTCGTTGAGAACATCGTCCTGCGTCATGGCGCCCCAGAGGTCCTCATCACCGACTGAGGTACGGCATTTACTGCCGACCTAACTCAGGCAATACTGAGATACAGCCAAACAAGCCACCGCCGGACCACAGCGTACCACCCACAGACCAATGGCCTCACCGAGCGCTTAAACAAGACCATCGCCGACAGGCTGGTCATGTATATTGACGTCGAACACAAGACGTGGGATGCCATCCTTCCGTATGTGACCTTCGCATACAACACGGCCATGCAAGAAACGACGCAAATGACGCCATACAAGCTGGTCTACGGAAGGAGCCCGGCAACAACGCTCGACGCAATGCTACCAACCGCCACCGACGAAGACGATCTCGGCGTTGCCGCCTATTTGCAACGCGCCGAAGAAGCTCGACAGCTCGCCCGCCTGCGCATCAAGAACCAACAGAGGGTCGACAGCCATCACTATAATCTTCGACGACGCCACATGGAGTACCAACCCAGTGGCCGTGTGTGAATCTGGACGCCGATACGCCGACGTGGGCTCAGTGAAAAACTTCTTCGGCGATACTTCGGGCCATACAAGGTGCTTCGACGTCACGGCGCTCTTGACTACGAGGTCGTCCCCGACGGCATTACGAACTCCCAGCGACGCCGCGCACGACCTGAAGTCGTCCAGGTCGTGCGCCTTAAGCCGTTTATTGCGCGTTAGCGAACCTGGGGACTCTACTTTTTCCTTTGTTATTGTAATTTATTTGTGTATGCGCTTGTTTTTTTTTCCCCTTTCCATGTTCTGTTGCAAGCATCGGGACGATGCTTTTTCGGAGGGGGGCAATGCCACGCCCGCTTCTTCTTTTATTTTGATGTGTTCGAGTATGACCAGCAAGGACGGTTATCAACGCTCGCCGCGAAGCAGTGTTCGAGAAGCTTCACGATTTTAGTAGATCGTTTTGTTAAGATTGCGCGCCGCACGCGAATGTTCCAGCTTTGTCGAGAGATAACGCCGCCACCAGCGATATTGCTGGAAAGTTCCATAGCGCTTGTATAAAAGCCGACGCGCTTGACCGCTTGTCAGTTGATCGACGGCCGACGCTCTGTTCGACGCTATCAGTGTATTGCTGTAGTTTGACCTTCAGTTTCCCGGCCACAAGTTCGGCCAAATAAACAGTTTCATCTCGGACGTGCTGACTGCTGTCTTCGTCGACGTCACGACCACGTGACAATATAAAGTGTCAACCCGTACACATACCCGTACACCGCGGCTCGTGGCAAACGGGCATGTGCCACAGGTGTCGGGTATGTGGTGTGCGACACACACGCGACAGGATTTTCACGTCATTCATGTCTTGACCCGACAGTCATATTCGTCAAATCCTCTTACCCTCCCATGCCAGTTTTCTTCTACATCAAGTTAAGGAGGCGATCATGAGAGCACCCAGACGTAGGCGGCTAGATAGATAGATAGATAGATAGATAGATAGATAGATAGATAGATAGATAGATAGATAGATAGATAGATAGATAGATAGATAGATAGATAGATAGATAGATAGATAGATAGATAGATAGATAGATAGATAGATAGATAGATAGATAGATAGATAGATAGATAGATAGATAGATAGAAGCTCTCAAGGTGCCGAACGCTCGCTAAGAAATGCTTCGCATTTAATAGCCCATATCAATCATTTCACTTGAACCAACCATCTTTAAGGGGCACTAAAGAGAAGAACGATTTTTCTCGCATTGGTAAATTACTCTTTCACAATACCAAAAGCACCACGCTTGCTGCAAGAAGACGCTTGGTAAGCGAGAAAACGAGCAAAAAGAAAATGCGGGTGGCGACGCCACCTTGAAATTCCTGCACCAGTCTCCTGACATCATAGATATTGGCGGCGTCGTTCCTAATTCGTAAAAATAGAGTACATTGTCTTCTAAGGGAACCAGAGACTTGGCGCACCAAGTTTCAGGAAATTTCGTTTAGCCAATATGGCCAAAATACGAAAAAGCACTTTGAAATCCGTGGCGTCCCCATCCGAGTTTTCGGCGGGAAGTTTAAAAGTGAGACATTTTATATGGATTTTCTCATCTATTGATCAATACATGGTGGTGAAGTAAAGGCACTACGGTTTTTAGAGTATGTTAATCAGCCTGAACTATTTATTGTCTCTCTTTAGTGTCCCTTTAAGGAGGCCGTCATTATTTTAAGCACAATATTACCACGTTCCTCGGATAAGCCTTTGGTACCTCAAAGCACGTATTATAGCAGGCTGAGCTACCTAACGATATGCGATTTCTAATGTGAAGTATTTATTGTCTCTGTCAATAATTTGGGGACACTGTGTGAGGTTTCCATGAGTTGCACAACGTGCCAGCGTTAGTGTTAAGGTTTAAAGCAGAGCAAAAAGCAGGAAATGGTCGTGCGAGTGACGTCACATATTTCGACGCCATACCTTCGCGCGATCGAGGCCTTCCTCACAACGCTGCGCTCCCCAAGATCGCGCACAAAACGCCAAGAGCATGCGGCAAGCCAGACAATGCGACGCAAGTCGCATTGCCTGGCTCCAAAAAGACGCACACTGCTCAAATGAAAAACTTTAGAAGAGCATGCGTAAAACGGAAAACGGACTTTCTGTAGCTTTCTGTATCTGTCTTAAAGATTCTTTGTCACAAGTGAGGTAAGTGACACAAGATTCTCTGTAACTTCCGTACCGTGTGCTACACAGCTTCTGTGCTCATCCCCCTTTCACAGTGTGTAACGGCTCATGATATTTATTGCAATAGCAATTATGCGGACACTTTAGGCAGGTTATTGCCGTCGCCGTCATGTTCCGTATAAAGTCCCAACTGATAACATCGCCACGCGCATCGTATGTTCTACGCGCGAGTAAAAGCGCGCAAGCGTTGAAGACGAACGCCGCTGAAGCAGAGGTGAAACGAGCCGGCCATCTCCGCCGCACGAAGGACGCATGCGATAACGTCACCCCGCGTGCGAAGCCTGCAGTCAATGGCTCCCCAAGCAGAAAGGAAACGCCCCATCCGTCTTCCGTTGGCCGAAGGAGCGCGAAGAGGCATGGTGGGGGGAGAGGGGGAAGGGGGTTGCTGTGTCGCTCGAACAGCAACTGGACGCTTTGATCATACGGGTGTGATCGCCAGGGCTGGCGCACGCACTATCTCAACAGACACCAGCAGATGGCTTGTATACGTACTGTGCTCTCACCGCTCACTTCGCGTTGAGACGACATCACGAAAATCGCTTCGCTCCCTGGGGCAATCGTATTCGCTTAAACCAGCGTTTTCTCGAGTCACGCGACGTCTAATCCAAAAAGACTGCAGTTTGTTGCTATCGCCTTTATTCCTTCACCCTTGCGGAGAAACTGATTTTTTTTCTCCTACAACAAACGACATCACCTACCTCTAGAAATTCATAAATTAAGCTCGTCAGATACTGTGGCGCTGAGCAGTGGCTTGCAGGTCCTATTTCTTGCTAAAAAGTTTTTTTTAATGCGAAGCATTTCTTAGCGAACCTTTGCCACTTTGAGTGTTTCTATCTATCTATCTATCTATCTATCTATCTATCTATCTATCTATCTATCTATCTATCTATCTATCTATCTATCTATCTATCTAGCCGCCTACGTCTGGGTGTTCTCATGATTGCCCCCTTAGCTTGGTGTAGACCAAAATTGGCATGGGAGGGTAAGAAGATTTGGCGAATATCACTGTCGGGTTATGATATGAATAACGTGAAAATCCTGTCCCGCACGTCGTCAAACTCTTTCTTCCAGACACGTGTGGCCCATACCAGATTACCACGGGCCGCGGTGTAAGGGTATGCGCCACAGGTGATTGACAGTTCATATCTACCCACGAACGGCGAGAACAGACATTCGTAACTTAAATGCGAGAGCGTTAAGAAAAACGACATCGGCGGCGTTGACGCGAAAAACGGAAAGAATATAAATTAGGATCCCAGCAGCAAGCCAACCCAAGGATTCTGCGTGGCAATCAGGCATTCTACCACAGAGCCAGGCCAGGTCTATAAATTGGTTTGGAAAAACAGCCTTTGAAGGCTAATGTCGGTGCAATGTCCATCGTGGTCGTGGTGCTGGCTATCTAATTTTGCAAGAAAGCAATAAACACTACGCGATACTTCTACGATGTGTACTCCTACGATACAGACGTCATATCAGATTAATGTCGGTGGTTCCAGTGTTGGCTCCGCTTTTATAGCAGTCTAATAAGCATTGCATTTGTATTCCTATGATTCAGCAAGCTATGTTGAAGCGTTGCTCCACCCCGGAGGAAAACATTAACGAAAGTTACGCAGATATTCAAATCATCGTATCGTAAACTACTAAACTACACTTAATCCGCCAGAACGGCGCAGTGTTCTCTTCATTTTTTACGAGGCTGGGCGATCGCCTCATGCTGACCGAGGACGATGCCAGACTCATTGACAGCCGCTTTGTAGACTAGGCTACGTAGGCCACATACGGCCAGGTAGTCTGCGAATGCGATAAGCGCCATCCACTGATGTTGGTCTACGTAACACTGTCCAGGCCTACCAGCCTCGACGGCCTATATCGAAAGACAATTGGTCGACGAAATGACCGAGGTATTCACAATTTCCAACAGCTGTACTATACCTCATACATCACTGCACATGAACCCCTCGTCACCGCTATCACCATCCGATAACAAATCATGACCAGGTGCTGGTGCTCTCTGATCACGGTGATGTTGACCTTGTTCAAGAGCTATCAAGAAACTCTTGCGCACATACACATGGGTTCGTGAAACGTGCGTGCGTTTTTCATCATAAGGGACAAGTATAAGCACTACATATCAGCTTACCGCTTTTGGTGTTGGTAATACCCACGTTGCCGTTGGCAGCGTTACCCAACTGCAAATTACTGGTTATATAAAACATATGCGGCTCTTGAACATATATGTGTGCGAATAAAATTTATACAAATCTTTAGCGTGAATTTGTAACGTTTCGCTCAGTGAAAAAAATTACGCCACAGTCACCTTCCCGCCGCATCGCCTCCCATGGTACGTAGGATCTGCCTAATTTTTTAATCATTCATTACTTTTTACACAGATGCTGCCTGGTACACAGTCATAGTACCCTACGTTCTCCAGTTTTCGACATATTTTCTTTTAATGAAGTTCGCTAGGTGTATGAATGAATCACAGACAAGTCTATTCGCAGAATACACTACACGTCTTGGTAATTTTATAATGGTGATTAATTATTACGCTCCATATCAAAGGGCAGAAAGCACGGTAGTGTGTCCAAAACTGTTTTCGCCACGGCCAGCAGCAGCACCAAAGGCATTTACATGTGCGAAATAAACGTCAACGCAGGTCGCGCTATGCATTTCTACAAGCGATAACTTTTCTGAATACCCCTTAGCAAGAGAGTTACGAGGGTCCCGCTGGCACAAAAATACCTACCTAAGAATATCTGTGGAAAGATGGCGGTCCGGACTAGTTGGTACACCATTATTCTTGTCGGTTATAGTGCAAAGAATAGGCGACAATGAGGAGCTGCACACTGCAGACCGTTTGACTTTGCCTGCTTCCTTCTTATTCTTTCAGGGTTTTCGCCGTACATGTACGGCATCACCTAACAGGCACCAAAGGGTTTTCACCCTTCATATGCGACATGGGCTGTATATTTAAAACGCGCTTTTTTCGATCATTTCTATTGCTTGGCATGTGCTGTCACACTTTGGGGACTCATGGACATATTTTCAGGCGCCAATGTCCTTTTTGGTTCCTAAAGCGGCGCGTCGGCTTTCGCTTGCCCATACGAGTGCATGCTCGATGCGACTGGTTTAAAAGGTGCCCCTTTTTCGATCATTTCTCTTGCTTGGCATGTGCTGCCACGCTTCGGAAATACGTGGAATTTTTTTATGCTTTGGTGTCTCTCCGTTGGGTTTTTTTTTCTTTTTTTATTCTGCTTCGCAAAGCGGCGCGCCGGCGGTGCGGCTGATTTAAAACGCGCAGCTTTTTCAAGCCTTTATAAAGCTTGGAACGTTCTGCCACTCTCCTGTAATACGTAGAATTTTTTGCATTCGCCGCTCTCTATCGGATGGTTTATTATTTTTTCTCCTGTTTTTTTTGCTTTTTAACGCGGCGGGGCGGCTTTCTTGCGCATCAGAACGCGCGCATGCGGTGCGGCTGGTTTCGATTTCTTCCTTCGGGTGGCGTTTGATTCTCACGCCCGCAAAGCTGATGGCCGTCTGGTTTCTAATCTCTCAGAGTTACCGCTTGTGACTCTGTCGTTTATTTCTCCCCCGGGGCGCGATTACATCTGTTTCCATGCGGCGCTAAATTACACAAACGACGCCGCCGTGGTTACGTTTCCTGTTGAGCACAAACATCTTTTACCGGGAAATTACTTTGTGTATTTTTGTATGGCTGTGAATTATGTTTAATACAATACATAACTGTTATTTATAAAAAAGTAGTATAAGTGAGATTTTTTCGGATTTTGCTTGGTGTTACTTTCGATTAAACTATGTGTATGTTACAACAAAAATGATTTTTCTGTCACTTCACGGCCATGCAAAAGATTTTTGTCTTAAATAGTATTGTTCAAGAATTTATTTCAGCAATAAAAATTTACACATTTTTGGACTGCATTTCGCGAAAAAATTCTACCCTCAAAGGGTCATGTTTTCGCACTATTACACTCACGTAGAATTACACTCACGCAAAAACACTCCAATATTATTTTCATCAAGAGAAGAGGCATATGATAACCTTTCGTTCATTATATATAAACACATATATTATACAAGCCGTCATTTTTTTAAGAAAGTGTCCAGTAAAAATTATTCAACAATTGTGCACCAGCTTGCTTCACGAAATGAATTCAAGGTCCTTTGTCTTCTCTCTTCAGTGGCGCAGTGCAACACTGAAGAACAAGAGCATGAAGAACACGAAGCTTCAAAAAGCTCCCCTATTGTGGCTACATTCTATACATATTGATCACCTTCCGAGGTAGTTTGGCTAGCATGCTGCAACGCCAAGGGTGACTCTGCACTGTGCAGTGCGACCCTCTCACGCAATCGCTCAGAAACTGAGACATGAACATAATGTGTATCTTTCATTTAGGTTGACTCCCCTTTAAGCCAGGAAATGATTTAATCCAGGAAGCGATCAGTAGAGAATACAGACTAAAAGAAGCAATTACAACACCGACCAAAAACATTTAAAACAAATATAGTAACCTTCCGGCTCCCCCATGGGAGACTCATTCAAATATTGTGAACAAGGCTTCAGTGGGGAAGCCGGAACCACAAGCAAATAAGCTACGTACGCATTATCAAATATTCTCCTTTACTACAGCATTGAGAGCATAAGATATTAGATAAGTTGCATGAAAAATGGCAGGCTCCGTAGCATTTATAAATTCAATGTACAGCGGCCCGCGCACATGCTTGCTCTATAGCGAGCGATATATGTGGCTCCTGGAGCGCGTTTCCGTAGTCCGCTGAATGGCAGTGCAAGGCGTGAGGCCTGATTCACTAATATTCTCGTTCTTAAGGGCGCGTTTGCGTTGGCCAGTCAGTTGTGTTAATAATATATCCAGTAACAGGATTGTCTGAAATAATATTTTGCGAGCTTTCTTAGCGTCAGACATCTGAATACGGGCCCTGAAAACTGCTTGGATTGAATAGAGCGTATGCGAAACTAGACGAGCTGTGCAGTGGTTACCACTGTCTATAAAGGACTCCCGCCTAGCAGTCATTTTATTTGAATGAATGAAGGCCTGTGTCATAGTACGCCTTCTTCAGGTAAGCGTTGCAATTGTAACTTGCCAAAATGCACTTCTTACACCATCGCATGCGCGGCAATGAAAAACGAGGTTGTTAGTGACAACTACGGCGCGTTAATAAATATATTTAAAAATCTTATTGTAACTATTGGCAACATTCATGCGCAAATTTGTTGCCGAAAACAAACGTGCTGCAAGCATTTGTGACTCCTAATTTAGCTCCTGTCCACGTTACTCGTATACTGGCACAAAGCATAACAGAAAGTAAGCTCAGCAACTCAAACCATATCCTATACTTGAAGTCCAGTATTTTCGCGAAATACTGCTTTAGCGCGGCTTGAAACTGACAGCTATCAAAAGTGTTGAGCAGAAGGGTCGCATCAAAACTACTATGAAAGCAATGCGATTACAATTTCTTTTCTGATGCTTTTCCTGAGTATAACGTTGTCGACATGGCAATGATGCAATAATGATCGGTTTTTTTGTTGTAGCATACGCCACAATCCAACAATATTGTGCGGTAAATCCTAAATACCGTACTGAGTTGAGGCATATACGTCCTCTAATGAAGCATGCCAACAGTGAAGAGAGAGCACTTCATAGATCTCAGTGCCTGTTTATTATGCGTACCACCAGAGATGGAACCAGAGATGTGACTCGGAACCAGAGATGTCACTGAAGCCTGCGAGCATGCGCGCGCAGTCTTCAGTCACATCTCTGGTTCCGAGAGCCGTTTCTGGGAGTATTATGGCGTAACAAGTATCATTTAGGACCCTGTTTCATCTTTCTCGTACGCGGTTTATGTATGAGGCTGTAACTAAGCTGTTCGCCGCGAGATCGGGCTATAGGCGGCAGCACCGTCGCCACGTTAGTGTGGATAGGTGGTCGGAGGGGCGTATACAAATGTACACAGTGGCGTTTCGCCGTAGGCGGTTTCAGACGATTGTCGGCCAATAAAACACGTTGACTGGCAACATATACGCTCTCCATTGCCACATTAATGCACGAAGCCGCACTGACGTTCCCATTACGTGTGAGAGAAGCGCAACATGACAATCAATGGTGTACTGGCCTTCGGTCCCAATCGTGTTTTGCACTGTGCTCGAATATCTTTCTTGCTTTATTTCTACGTGTTTAAGTTGTGTTCTGCCTATACCACAATATAAATAGCGTTGCACGGCTGAGCCAATTAACTATTGTCTCGTCTGTCGTGTGCTCTGGTGTATTTCGTCTGCGCGACCCTCCAGTCTACAGCGGCACTGAAGATCGTGATGTCGAGGACTGGCTGGCAGACTGCGAACGTACCAGCGCAATTAACAAGTGGGATGAACATGCGAAGCTGACTCACGTCATCTTCTACCTGACTGATTTGGCCAACCTATGGTTCATCAACCATCAAGCCGGTATTCCCACCAGGTCGGCTTTTAAAGAGACCGTGACTTCGTTTTTCGGTCGTCTAGCTATGCGCAAACTTCGCGCTGAAGACGGCCTGCGTGGACAATCACAACAAATTGGTGAGAGCTTCACGAGCTACATTGAGGATGTCATCGGTCTCTGTAGGCGGGTGGATGCGAGCATGTCGGAGGTTGACAGAATAAGACATATAATGAAAGGCATTGACGATGACGCTTTTCATATGCTTGTGACCAAAAACCCACAGACCGTAACCGAAGTAATACAGCTCTGCCAAAATTTTGATGAGCTGCGCAAGCAGCGAATTTCTACACGTTGCACGAGCACGCAAACAGCGGACCTTTCAACTCTGGAGTCCAGAAGTGTTGGCGCTGACTACACCGCGTTGCTGCCACAAATTCAGCTATACATCCGCGAGGAAGTTGCTCGCCACCTTTCCCTTGTAGCCACCATCAACGAGCCCCCCACTGCACTGGACCACTCGCTTCGTTGTGCTATCGAGACACAAGTTGCCGAGGCTCTCCCTTCGCCGATTTCGCCAGCGCAAGTTGCTGCGCCGCTTACTTATGCGGACGCCGTCACCTGACCGCGTGCCCAACCAACGCTCTCTTGATTCAGCCCAACCGCCAAATACTACAGGTCACCGCTTCCGGTACGCCAGGTAAATGTACCCCGCACCTACACCTATTGAAACAAGCGTGTTCTCCTACTAACACTTGTTGTTATTCTTGACAAGGCGTGAGTCAACCAAGCTGGTTCAGGCGGAAACCCGGCAAGCACGAACCACACGAACGTCAACGTCTTCGCTCACGCTGGCACACAGCTAACACCGATGTGCTCCGGTACAGTATTTACTTTTTGCTCTAGCGGCTACAAAAAAAGAGCCTTTATTTCTGCGGAATTAGATGAAGTAGAACTTTGTGCCCTCGACTTTTCTGTTTGCATGAATACGTGTACCGCTATAGAAATGCATGGCTTGGGGTCTTTATTACCGCTAACAGGCCTTTGCAGACGCTAGGGAATACTTTGCGGTACCACAAGGATTTCGAAATCGCCGACATTTTACGAGAAGGCGTCGCTATAATTCTTCATTCACACCTCGATATTTAGTACTTCTTTCGTTTAGGAAGGCGCCAAATGCACTATGTGATGTGCTTGAACGACAATGTGGCACCCACATTGAAAGGAGTTTGGCGAATGGACCGATAGTGAGACCTATCACCATACCGACACGTGCATGCATTCACTTATTAGAGTACATACAGTCTCGGAAGGCGAAATGCTTGTGTATATCGTGTAGGAATACGTACAAGCATTCGATACTGTGCCAGCACAGCGGAACAAACTTCCATCCGAGGACGTGCATGACGCGCGCAATCATGCGAACATGGTGTGGCTAGCAGACGACGCAAGGAGCCATCCACACCACGAGGTTTCGTCCGCTCGCCGCTAGGTGCCGACTCTGCTCAATCTCGCGGCCAATAGTAGGCGTTATTTATACACGCAGGCAAAGACCATCACCATCCATAATATTATGTCTAAGATAACGCACACCCGCTTGCCTTAGTTTAACGTATTTTCATTCTGTGAAGACCTCACGCAGTGTCTGCATAATATATGCGTATTGTCTGGCCCGCAAGCACTGTGCGACTAATTCCACCCATAAAATCACAACCGTCGTCGCCTATCTTAGCTATTTAATACAAAGAAATGACTACTATTATATCTTTTCTCCTTTCAGTTTGTGGGAATAGTCTAACCTACAAAGGGAAACAGTTAACCACTCTGAGAACTTCGTGAACGCTATAAAAGGCTCCCACACCGGAAATATTGTAGGCTGCTGGCCGAAATTGAAGCGCTGAGTTGTGGTAATCTATCAGAAAGCACTTGAATTGCTTTCAAGACATCTCCCGTGTATTTTGTGGCCTTCGGTTATAACTGACATGTACAACGTCGTTATAGATACCTTATGATTTCTCGCCATTTCTAATTATTTTATTTTACTTAGTGCACCCAAGCATGTGGCTATAGCAGGAGTAGGAAAAGAGCAACAAATTTTACGCAACCATTACAACAGTTCAATAGCAGTTAGAAATTCATCTGAAGAACATTCACGCACATTCCTGGACAAAGCATTCCAGCACAGAATCGCATGAGGGCAAAAAAACTACAAAAAGCATGTCTGAATAACTATATCTAAGAATATTTAGGGCATGATATTGTCGAGTATTTCAGGGTGCACAAAATTTTAGTCCTGTAAAGAACAACGATGGGCATTTTTATAATTGTGCAGATGTTTTAAAATATCAGAGTGGCGAAGCTTCTGGTGAGCGCCTCTATTCTTCATAAATCAGCTCTTAACGCCTGTCACTGCATTTACTAGGCTTGTATAAGTACTGCCGCTGCAGCCATGCATGCAAAGTCATCTGTCGTACGATACACACACAATCATGCCGACACATTCGCTCACAAGCACACACCAACACTTGCACACGAATGTGTATACCCACACATAACTACCCAGTACCCATGCTGTGACGTGTTCAGGAATAAAAAGCACGTTCTAGGCCCCTCGAAACTTTCTATTCCTATCTTTCAATGCACAAGAGACATGCTTCGCGACAATAGAAGGAATGACAGTTATGGCGTCTGCGAAGTCTTCATGCCTCTGTTCACGGAGGCATGAAGACTTCGCAGACGCCATAACTGCCATTCCTTCCTATTTTGTTCTTTTTTTTTTAACACGGTCGTTTGGGGCACACCGAAGTGATGCATCGACAAGGTTTTTGTCATGCCACTAACTGCAAATACGTACCACTCTGCTCATGCCCTATAAATGTTCGCGGATAGCCCCAAATCAATCTTTAAAATGCCATCACCTACGTAACATACAGCTTTAAAGAGCTGCCAGCACATTATTAGACGCCTTGGTGTTCATGCCACCAAAAACGGCGCTAATGTATGTATAATTACACAACGCCGACTAAGGTCTTTAAAGGTGAGCGAAACAAAGATTTCGATCACTACAGTAAAATCATAAATCAGCTCTTAACGCATGTCATTGCATTTACTAGACTACCCAGTACCAATGCTGCGCCGTGTTCAGGATTAAAAAGCACGTGCTAGGCCCCTCGAAGCTTTCTATTTCTATCTTTCAATGCACAAGAGGCATGCTTCGCCACAGCAGAATTTCTTTTTTTGTCGCATTGCAATAACCTGTTGCGGCAAAGCTTTATAGAAAAAAATCTACTACGCAAAATATACAAGACATCTGCCACCTTTCTTTTTCCGTTCATATAACACACGTTTTCCTGAACAATGCGTCGGAGCATACTCGGTGGCCGTACTCTTAGTAAGTTAACTTACTGTTTAAGATTTTACTCATTACGTTCTGAAGGTTAGCTACACCGACTTTTACTTACCAGTCAACAAGCATCTGTCGCAGAAAATGCTTCTTTCTCCCAGGCCTCATGCGTCGGTGAGACTACCTGGTGCAGAAACACATGACATGACATGACAAGAACTTTATTTGAGTCCTGAGGAACTCGAATCTGGGGAGCCGAAGGCCCCCAGATCAAGTTGGTGGCTCCGCCCACGATGGGACTGGAAGTCCAAGTTCCGTCGCGATAAGCACAAAAATTTATATGCTGTCAATCTGGCAAATTAGAGTAGCTGAAACATGTTGTTCGCCTACTAATGCGTTTCCAATTCTACAAAGTGTATTTCAGCTAAATTATTCGTAAATCCTAAGGAAAGTGTATAGCAAAGTAGATTTTTTAGCAACGCTAACAATAGCATCCATCAATTTCCGACTGGCCTGTTGATCAAGTTGTCGTCAAGACTGCTCAGCAATAGTTACGTGGTGACAGCAAGCCTTTCGTAAACGTAATGCGAATGTGAAATGGGAAGGCAGTAGCTTCATTAATAAGCTATTGCATTAGAAAGGTCGTACAAAATATATCTAAACGAAAGCATTGAGCAGTCAGAATCAGGTTAGAATCTCTTACAGGACAATTTAGACGTATGGTTGCATGATAATATCGCGTACGTTATCAAGTCAGTCGCTTAACTTCCTGAAGACTAACGCAGTCTCTATCTAACGTAGTCATACGCCATTCCTTGCAAAATTCATTACTGATATTCAATTGCACACCAATAGTGAGTGCACGAAAGGCTTCAACTTATTCGCGAGTTAACAGAATATCTAAGATAACTTTTCGAGCAATAAACGCGCAAATCTTGCGCCTCTCTGGCTCCTTTGTGAAAGCCAAAAAACACATTTCGACCCCCTGATAATGTTTCCTCAACACCGGAATTACATGCCTTATATACATTATCGACGCGACAGCGCTAAAAAGCCCATCGGTCGCAGAAAATGCGGCGTCGGCGTCTGCCTTGTCTCTTTAGCGAAAAATCCCGATGGAGGCAAAGAAAAAAGATCACGGTTCGAGCCGAATATATTCCAGGCATTTTGCGTGGTAGTCAATTCTACCGCATAGAACCACGGCAGTGGTTGAAGTCGCTTCGGAAAATGACCGAATCACTTTCAAGCTTCGGCGATACAGGCGTCATTTCGGGCGAGTAGTCACGTTAGCAGATGTAGTATTGCGTGCCTGAAGCGTAGAATCGCCGCAGGCGTCACACCATATGAACTGCGAAACGAAGGGCCGGTTTAAAGGCCCACGCATTACAAATTGCTCAGCCATAGTTCATTGTTCTCAGTAGCAGCGGGCACGGCATCAACAAAGTGTGCAGCTGCGTAGGTGGGCGCATTGCTTTACAAACGCGTAGTGGTTACTTCGCTACTTCGCAAAATGGTGAATTATGGCATCGTGGGCACTTCGCAACTGTAGCTGCAACAGGCGCCCTAGGAGAGTTTCTTTTTTTTTTAATTTGCGTCATGGACTTGCCCTTAAGGCATAATATTTGTTGTGTATATTTGTGTTAAATGTGCGCCGTTAGGCCGGTGTTGTGTATGAAGTGAAGAAGTGTCTTGTGCAATGTGTTGTCATGTATCCATCGGTCATAACTGTTTGTGTCACTGTAGCGAAGACTAGCTTGCAGGAGATGCCGGGAGCTTTCCGACTGTAATTCGTGGCATGTCCATATAAGGTGGTATGCATCTGCTTGCATCACCGGAACAGAACAGTAGGGGCATGTAGCACCAACTGGTAAATGCGACCAGTTCCATGTTGAGATAACAGCTGGTGTAAGGGCCACCCTTGCCCGAAGCCTCCTAAGCACGACTTCCTCCGCCCTCGTAAGGTGAAGAGGGAGAGAGCAGACACACGGTGGGATAAGAGCGCGTGTACCCTGCCGGAGAATATTTTTACGGGCACGGAGTGTATTTAGGGGTTGAGGTGGAAGGAGAATAGATGGGAGGTCTGTATTAGGAGGGCAGTGTGCCTGTTGGTCAGCAGCAACATTGTGAGGGTTCGCAGCATGGCCTTGAATCCAGTGTACCCTGATGCAAGTGGCTGTATTACGGTTCATCTTATGTATCGCCTCGCAGATTTCCACCACCTTGTCAACTTTCTTGAGTTCCTGGACAGCCGCTAAAGAATCGGTCAATGCGTCAAGTTGCTTAATTGTTGACAGCTTAGAGGTGACATCCCGCACTGCGTCATGGATGGCTTGAAGTTCCATTACAAGAGGACTAGCTTCCGTGGATATATAATGCTGGTGACCACTGATGAAATTATGTGTGGTACTTAGGAATGATGTCCTTCCGCCGTCTTGTAGGATGGCAGCTTCTGTACAGACTTTGCAGACGTTAGCGCATGGTGCATCGATGACAGAGCGTTCGTCAATAATGCCTGATGTATCGCTGCGCCGTAACTTGGTTGTCTTATTAGATGTGATGGTGGTGAATTCCCAGGGAGGCATTGTATCGGACTGGTGGTCAATGGGAGACCCGCGTTGAAAGTGGGCATGCAACGCAGCAACAACCGGAACAAGTTGCTTTTTTATTTGACGCGCTTCTTCCCTTTGCGAAATTAGCTCTGCAATTGTGTTAAGCTGGGCGTGCTCCTGTAAAGTTGGTATCGGGGTGATGCGGGGTAACGCTGTTATTGTGCGCATGGCATCACGGTTAATAGTCTCCAACTGTGCCAGCTGTGCCAAAGTTAAATGTTGAAATTGCGCCTGGTACACGATTCTTGGATGTAGAACTGTGCGTACGAGCCGTCGAGCGACATCAGTACGAGCTCCAGCTGCTTTTGATGCAATGCGGCGAATCAGATGAAGCGTTTTTGTGGAACTCTGCCGGACATTGCGGAGCCAGTGCGCACCACTGCCGGACCGGTGAATGTCAAGACCCAGTATGAGGACCTCCGAGGCCTCAGGAATTGTCACTGTACCAAGTGTAAATGTAAAAGAACACTGCGTGATCTTTCTGCGTCCTGCCTTGTTAGCCACCACAACATAGCTTGATTTTTGGGCGGAAATGTCTAACCCTGCGTTCCGAGTGTAGTTTTCAAGTACATCAAGGGCTTGCTGAAGCTGTTGAGCTTGTCTTGAGACGTCTTTATGCACAGACCATAAAGTCACGTCATCAGCATATACTAGGAACTTCACGTCTGGAATCCGGTGTAGTTGCCAAGCTAGAGGTATTAGTGCAACGTTGAACAGAAGAGCCAAAACGGAACATTGTGGGACACCTCTGCTGGACGTAAGCAACCTTCTGGCTTTCCATGTACTCTTATAGCAAATGTGCGGTTGCGCAGGAAAGAGTAAATAAATCTTACGACCCGCGGCGGAAGTCCCCGCTCGATGAGGTTGGAAATAATGACTTCATGGGGTGCTATGCAGGATGGCCCGAGTTTGGCGAAACTCGGGATCTTTCCGAGCTCTGGCGACACCCCCTTTTGAACGAGCTAACAGTACGAGAAGGTCAAATCCATCCCTCAGCGCGCGCTCCGTTCCATTGGTTACGATGAAACGCGGCGTCACGTCAAGGGCGGTCGAGAAGGTTTGGTGGTGTCTTCAAACTAGAGGCATCTTCTTTCATTTGTTTGTCGTTCCACTGAGTGCAGAAGTGCACCCATGCAAGAAAAGTGACAGAATGTTCTACTAACTATATTTCTTATGTGTTCGTGGGCCGTTTGAATCTATTCTCAAGCGTTTAATGTCTGCACTAAGTATCATTTAGAATAATCAGCACCGTGGCCTCCGAGATTAATTCCGACCGAGCGCCTTACAACACCGCGGCAAGAGCTAATCGCCGAGGCCACGTGTATAATAACCATGGTCGGCCTCTACATTCTAGCGCGTTGCTCGGCTGGTGCACGCACTCTTCGTCCTCTTATTAATCATCTGCTCACTCCCCGAGCAGGTGAGGCCGGCTGATTAGCTAATTGGCTGGGCCGTGTACATAGCTAAGTCAGGGCATGCTATGACGAAGCTGATTAAGCCAAATCCTGCTAGGGCCGAGCTAATTAAACCACGTGTTACTAAGACCATGCTAATGAACCGTGTAAAGCTAATAACAAACTAATTAGGAACATGCTATTTAACACGACGCTAATTAGGAGCATGTAATTAAAACCAAGATATCCAAGACCTTACTCACCGAGATCGTGTTAATTATTATAGTGCTAATTAGGGTTATGCTAATTACCTCTGTGCTAGTCAGGACCTTGCGAGTTAAACCTGAGTTATTATTGTCGTGGTAATTAAAACATTAACAATCATGACAGGACTATTCAGTATCACCTTAGGTAAGACCGAGCTAATTAGAGTCCATGCTAATTAACGCGATATTAGGTCCGAAGCTAATTAGGGACTTCCTCGCCAAGTGCGCGGTAACTCAACTTAGCATTATGTTAAGTAGATTCGTGCTAATGAGGATCTTGATAATGAAATCTGATTAATTAATGCCGTGTTATTTAAAGCATTAAGAATTAAGATATAACTATTCACTGCCATAGTTAATTAAGGCCTAGCTAATCAAACTCACGAATTATTGAGACCGAACTGACACGGTCATTACTCTGAAGCAGGCCAAGTCATACTGAGTAAACGAGCCAAGTAATAAGCTCGAAGAAGCTAGTGATCACTAGCTCCTCCGATGGCCCCAGCCTTGCACAAGTAGTGCAAGCTGACCAAATTATTTTATATGCAAAGAAGCTGCTGATTAGCGTCCACTGCATGAAACACTTGACAGGCACACCGGCACTATGACAGTCCCCGAAGTTGAACTGGGGCCTTTTCAAAATCAACGAGCTTGTGCCCGAGTTCGCACGTCAATCAATTTGATTAACAGACGCCCGCGGCGAAGTCGGGTCCGCCCACCGCGTTTGCTCTTGCGGAGGAGCAGTGTTCACGGCGCAACGCCAGGGAGCAGCACGATTAATCTATCAGCTTAATCGCACAGACTATGCACACACGCACGAAGAACTAAAGGTTATATCATCACGTGGCTACGATGTCTCGCATTCAACTTTACCGCGCTCACGATGTACCACTCACAGCCACGAAGCAAGCGCCCCTGGTGGGATTTGCGGCGTGAAATGTTATTGTTTACTTGTTTGTGGAGACATTGTTTCTACCGATTCGTTACTACAGAAAAATCTTCAGACGTGTAATGTAAGTATAGCAGTAACCTGTCCATTTATTTATTTGTAATGTTCCAGAGAAGCGAAACGAGCTGCACCAGAGTGCTATGTGTGCGCCCTTGTTGGCTTCGAGAGTGGAAATTTCCATGCTGCAGATGGAACGAAAGAATTATACGAAAGAGGACAAACGCCCACGAACACGCCCATGCGAGGCGCGATGAAAAGTTGGCAAACAGATAGCGCGACAATCATGCTGACGTCGCTACACTGTAAAAATGTTGGCTGAGTGGCGGCGCTGACGCGTTCGCACGCGGCTTTCCTTTGAAAGCCGCCGCAAATATTGCACATGCGCATGTGACGCCATGCTCGTTCTTGTAGCCGTTTTTATCAACGCTGCTATTGCGTGCTCCGCACTGTCTTCCTGTCATGACCGCCGTAATGCGAGCTCGGAGCAAACTCGTGTGCCCGAGAAGCTCGGGCCATCCTGCATAGCACTCCATGGTCTATATTGTCATAAGCTTTCGTTATGTCGGTTGCTACAACCGTGCGTACAGCGTGGCTGTGTGGTGAAACCTGTAAAATGTCGTCCGACAAGATAGAAAGTCCATCTTCAGTTCCCAAATGAGAACGGAATGCAATTTGAGCCGGATGATATTTATTCTCTCGTTCAAGCCACCAGGAAATACCTGTGGCCAGCATCTTTTCAGCGAGATTGCAGACGGTCGCAGTCAGTGAAATTGGGCGTAAAGCTTGCAGGTTATTTGGAGACTTTCCTGGTTTTCGAATCGGGACAACAACTGAATGTTTCCAATCAGATGGGACGTCCCCAGTCTCCCATACTTTATTAATAGCCTGCAGAAGTGCGCCAAGAGCTTCACCTTCGATGTTCTTGAAAACTTCGTAAGGAATACCGTCTGGACCGGGTGTTGTTCCTTTGTGCGAAGTTTCACTCGCCGCTATTAGTTCGGCCATGCTGAAAGGACTGGATATATCCGATGTGGCACTATGGTCAGACTCGTCGATTTCGGAGCAGTTTATAGATGGTGCGCTGTCATAAATCGGGAAAAATGCTCTTGCAGCCTCTTCTGGAAATTCTTGTGGCGTACTTTGCATCGCTAACCTAACGCTTGCTGCAGGGTCAGGTTGCTTGGGACCACGTTTCATCGACCGGAACATACGCCAAAGGCCTCTGATTCCCATGCCAGATCCAAGTTTCTCACACCACTCATGCCACTGTCGTCGCGAAAGCTACTTTTCGTGCCGACGCGCCTTTGCTGCTATATGGTTAGCACGAGCACGGCTACCTGGTACATCTGGATTCCTCGACGCATACACTTCTGCCTGACGTCGCTTTGCCCAAAGTTGCAAAAGAGTGAGGTCCGGTTGAGGTTGTCCTTCGTCAACGGTGGTCATGATTGTGTTACTGCGGAGCAGTTCTTACAAAGCGGGAAGAATTTCTGAGGGCTCTATGGGTACTTTATCAATCGATGATTCCCGAAATTTATCCCAATGCGTGATTGCTACTCGTCGTTGAATTTTCTTTATGCATCTTCTTTGTAAACCAATTATGATTGGCATATAATCACTGCCCCATGTGTCCGGCTCCACCCGCCACTGCGGCGTCCCAGAACCCAACCACCACGCGATATCTGGAGCGTGCGTTCTAGATACTGTGCATACAGAACAGGTAGACACAGCGTGATGGTTCAACAGTGTAAACGTGGCATCAGTCATTATGTTTTTTACTTGGCATCCTCTTCGGGAGTTCTACTTGTATCCCCAATCCGTATGTGGAGCATTGAAATCTCCACTTACGAGAATAGGAATGCCCGGGTACGTGGAACGTAGATGTGCTATCCATCCCAAGTTTACAACGAGCAATTTCACATACACGCACGCTCCTTCCGTAACTGCACGGCTCAGGTGTCCACCGAGAATCGAAGCATGAAAAGCGAATTAGAACCTGATGCGAACGGGGCCCGGTAACGCTACCGCGTTCCGCTGTCAAAAGCAAAGCTTAGCTTTCTCAGAGTTTTTCTATTATATTTGTTACTTAGCGTCATTAGAAAGCTACAGTTTCTGTATACTCCTATATATCAGCTATTTCGTTATATCCAGATTTGTTATAACGAGGTGTTTCTGCACTACATAATGTAGTATGAGCATTTGTGCTAGGCCATCACGTACACAGCTGTAACATGTCGCCGGCTGCGCATGGCACCTCCATTCACCAACCGGCTACGCAGGCGCTCGGTATTCTGGCCGAGCAGCCGACCCACAGGGCGCGCAAGGCCACCTCAGAGGTGCCGGACAGGCGGCGTGGACACAGGGCAGCCAGGCTGCCCAGCATGATTCCCACGGAGCACAGATTTCCGAAGTCGGACAGCGGTACGTGGCCAGCATCTTCGAGCGGGCCTGCCGATAGTGACCGCATTGGGTCAGTCTGTGCATAGAGTTCCCTACAATATTTACTAGAGAGAACTCTGGCGCTGCGATCGTTCAACCGCCATGGCAATGATGGGTAGTACCTGGATTTGCCTATTCTTTGTGCTTGTGGCTTCGAACGCACCTGTGGCTTGGTTTGTTGTTGTTGTTGTTGTTTTGCTTTTGTTTCGAATGAAAAGAAATGCTCGTTGTGAGCCTCGTGTGCTGATTTGAATTGGTGAGCCTAAAAGGGTCCAGGTGGTGAAGTGGGTCTACTGAACTCTTACTAAACTTTTTCTTGCGACAAAACGGCTGCAGGCCACACGGAGCCGAAAGAACGAAGCTTAGGCAAATCCACATAGTCTCCATAATTGCCATGCTGGCTGAAGCGCCATGCGTGGCAGCTCCCATAGACACTAGCGCTAGATTTTCCTCTATAGTGGGTGATTCTACGAGACATCGAACATGCCTGTCCGGTTGATATTTTTGTTTTGCCTGGGTTTTTTATATGTTATGTGGGCACATTCAAAGTGCACGGAACCTAAAATTTTATTTCCAAGAAACACTGCCAGCGCGCCAAAAACATATTTGAAGGTGACGGCGCAGGCCTCCTGTTTTTGCTCGCTCCAATGTTTTCGAATTTCACGGCCGAATTTAACGCGAACTATAAATGGTGTGTCGAAACATTTTTTGCTGGTTTTAATATGCATTACTGTTGATTACATCCACGCTTTTTTCATGCCGTCCCCAAAAAGAACAAAATGTGAAAAAATGGCAAACATGGCCGAAATCAAAAAAGTGTCCAAAGCTTGAGGCGCCTTGGCGCCTTTCTTATTTCAAACAGAAATTTGAAAACAATGTCATGTATAGAAAAAAGCCTTTGGTAACATTTAAACGTAAGATCGTTTTCCTACGGGCAGCGCGAAAAAAGAAAAAAAAGAGTTAAAAAGCGAGCTCTTTCAAAAAATGTACATTTTCAAAAAATAAAATAAAAAACTCCGCTCTCTATTTTGACGACAATTTTTTTAACAACGAGCGCTTATGTCAGTGAACACACGGTTTTAATATCATCTGTCCTCATTTGCTTTCTTTACGAGCTATAACTGGCCAAAATGGCCGTTGCTGTGTGTGCTCACTTCAGTGCTACTGATGGTAGTTATCAGCTAGCATTGTGCGTAAATATCATTTTTGATTATTCTGCTGCAGAAAAACATTGCTCTGGTGGCTTTTCGCCACCAGGCTCGGAAAAAAGAAAAGAAAAACGCGCCGTTGCAACAATCATCCCATTCGGCGCGTTGGAAAAAGGAGTTTAATTTCGTCAACGCTTTAACACACCAAGAGGTGTCGGCTTTAGCGCAAGCCTCGCTCATAGCATCCATCCATATCGACAAATAGCTCTCCGACGCTCGCCTGGCTGTCGCACCGCGTTCCCCGTTCGCCCTGTGCGAAGTAACGGCCAGACTAGAGGGAAGACACGACGCGCGTAGCGTTTCTCTTCGCAATTCACGATGCTTTTAAGGAGTGTATATCGAGCATTAGTGTTTGTTATGTGCTTGTTGATGCCATCTTTGCGCGCGATTCACCATATGCGGTGTCCACGTATGTGTTATGAACTTCAGCATCCGCAAGGGTTAAATAATGATCATGGGCGTTGTACGGAGATGTACGGAGATGTGCCACGTCAACGTGAGTGCGATGCGTCCACATCAAGCGATGCTCTTATCTGCCAAACAACAGTAGACATTGTACAGGCTCTCATTACCAATGCACTATAAACAGTAAACTACTTCTGTGACGACACGTTTCACTTTCATGTTATACCGATTCCTATGAAGGAGGGATCAACTATCTTTTGTTATCGAAGAGCGCTTATGTCAGTGAAAACACCGTGTTAATATTTATGTCCTCATTTGTGTTGTTCACGAGATTTAACCAGCCAAAATGACCCTTGCTGTGTGTGCTCACTTCAGTGCGATTGATAGTTATCATCAGCTTGCACTGAACGTAAATCTAGTCTTAATGATTTTCCTGCAGTTGAACTTTGATCTGGTGTCTTGTCGTCAAGAAAAATGTATACTCTCAAACTTTATTTGTGTCTAGCGTGTGCCTGAGTGGGCTGCTGCCGCTCTTTAGCTAAAGGCTTGACGCGTACTCAGTTTGCAGCTTACAACCCCAACTTACCCCGCCAGTATTCGCTAATCAAAAGCACGCGAGACACCGCGAACACATGGTTTAGGTCACTTTGTCAAAACTCTCGTTGCACACCGAATAAAGCATCTGTATGAAGCGAAGGTCAGCTTAATCTGTAACTAAATGCCACGATCAGCAGGCGCGCTGTTATGTAGTTCTTTTCTCACTGCCTACTTGATTCCCTTCCATTACGTGCATTGTACGCTCTAACCATCTTCCCCATTCGGCTCGCACTGTGGCTAAACAACATTTGTAAAAAGTTAGCTCAATCATTTCCGAGCCTTTTATTTCACTTCCCGCTATCACATGTTTTCGGCATCGCAGATAACGTCTTCCTGTATCATCTCGACCTTTACCTCAGCGTTTCAGCAGCCAGAAAACGTGCGGTGCGGCATCATTATGCCTCATGCCTCATGATTCATGAGGCATGAGGTCATTGGTGGCACCGGACGGACATTATCCTTAGTTTTGACAACGAGTGTGGTCTACACATTAATTATTACAGCCCAAAGTGCTTAGACACCCTTGGTCATAAAATGTTAAACCGTGAGCAGTTCTGCAAACACATTCATGACAGCTCGCAGATGTGAGATACTTTCGACTTGCTCTAGGTTTAGCTGTTCACTGCACGCGATCCGCGCGGCCCATTGCTACGTCCAATTATTCTGTGCCCATTATTTACGCGTTCACAAAAAGGTTGCTGAGAAAAACATTTTCATTGTGCAATCTTTTTTTCTTCGCTCTTTTTGTTGTTGCCTACCTCCAGAAGCTAATGCCATAGGTTGAGGATCTTCGCGACACCTGCGAAGTATGCTAGCATTGCTTTACGCTCATCAAGGAAACCCTGTCTACATCTAGCCGCGATGAGGTAGACCAAGCATTTCTTCAGGAAGAAGCGATTGATATCTTGAAAAAGCGCGCCCACCTTTCCTCTGATGATTGTAGGCGAGGTTGTAGCCTCAAACTGTGTACACGTTAGCCCTCTAGAGGGCGGCAGCAGTCCACTTTCGCACAAGCAATACCCAAAATAAAATCTGAGAACACATTTTTCTTGACGGAAAGCCACCAGAGCTAGGTTTTGCTGCAGCAAAATAATTAGAACTGAGATTTACGCAAAATGCAAGCTGATAACAAGCATCAGTCGCACTGAAGTGAGCACACAGAGCAAGGGTCATTTGGCCAGTTATATCTCGTAAACAAAGCAAATGAGGACATATCATATTAAAACCCTATGTTCACTGACATAAGCGCTCGTCAATAAAAAATTGTCGTCAAAATTGAGACCGGAGTTTTTTATTTTAATTTTTGCAAATGAACTTTTTTGAAAAAACTAGATTCTTTAACTAGTTTGCTTTTTTTCGCTGCCCGTACGAAAACGATCTTCCGTATAAATGTTGCAAAGGCTCTTTTCTATATTTTACATTGTTTTCAAATTTCTGTTTTAAATAGAAAACACGCCAAGGCGCCTCAAACTTAGGACACTTTTTCTGATTTCGGCCGTGTTCGCCATTTTTTCACATTTTCTTCTTTTTGAGGACGGCATAAAGAAAGCACGGATGTAATTGACAGTAATGCGTACTAAAACCAGCAAAAGATTTTTCGACACATAATTTATAGTTCTCGTTAAATTCGGCCGTGAAATCCGAAAACATCCCAGTGAGCAAAAACAGGAGGCCCGCGCCGCCACCTTCAAATATTTTTTTTGCGGCGCTGGGAGCGTTTCTCGAAAATAAAATTTTCGGTTCCGTGCACTTTGAATGTGTTCGGTTCACTTTGGGTGTTTCCATCCATAATGATTGAGTAGCTAGCATAGACATGAGTGGGAGTCCTTCTCGTAAAGTAGAATGAGCATATGCCCGAACATTCCCTGTTTCATTCTAATAGCAATTAACGTGCACAGTCCAGTTGTACAACTTGCATCTAGTCCCATATTCTCTAGGAGACATCCCATGCAACTTTAACAAATTCACACAAAGCAAACCCATATGGGTTCCTCCACAACGAAGCGTCGCAATTGAGGAAAGATTTCCAAGGTGATGATGTACAAACACAAGGTGAAACAAAGTAGTCTGCCTTTCTTTTCCCACATAGGTTACCGCAAAATTCTTTTTCTCAGACCTTCGGTTTTTGCTTTAAGCTCTTTTATAAGCGCAACTACATGCTGCCCCCTGCAAGCCAGTTAATTCAGGCGGTGGTATGTCTACCTTAGAAAGTAGATGGTCCTGAGTGTGAGTCCGAGACCAGGAGAAAGTTGTTTCGGATATGAAGTTTCACCTTGAAGGAACTTGTATAGATCTCCATCCTAGCAAGCTGCTATAATTTGGCTAGATCTCTCATTCTCACGTCCTTAATTCCCCGCCTTGCAGATTTTACAGAATTCTTTCTATTACTATTTTTTGTTTGACCAATTTAGGGTTACCTTGATTGTATGTCTTTTGATAACCAGAGAGTTTTATTGCATTCATAAACAAGCCACCATGCATCTACCTCTTTTATTTCAGACTGTAAGGATATGGAGTCATCACAAGACCATCGAAGGACTGCAGTTGTGAGCATTGTTGATGCCCTCAAAAAGAAAGCAGCGGGCAGACAAGAGTAGCGGATTGGGCGTGTCGGTATCCCATAACGTTCTGAGTGTTTCGCACAACTCAAAGTAAAAGGAAACAAAGGTAGTGGTAGAAAAGAGGGCAAGACGACAGCGTGAGCTCTAACTTCCAACGGGTGTTCCTACCTCTGTTTCCTTCTACTCCGAGTTGCTTTAAACACTCGGAAAGCAGTAAAATTTCATATGTGTAGCAATGACGAAATTAAAATTTGTAAATGTATTTTGAGCTAACGCTAATGACTCGTAATACATCCCTATTTCAGTCGAAAACTAGAAAGGGCATAGTGCATTTTCCCTGCCATATTTTTAGCCTGTAATTTTCTCTTACGAGTGTGCAAACACCGCGCTGATTGCTTTGTATAGCTCCTTATTCTGACCAAAAAGTTTGGAATGGCTAGACATTGCCGCTGCTTCTCATCTTAACAAGCCTTGAACATCTCATGTGATAAATCCCATGAAATGTCGTTTTTGCTATGTTAGTTTTATTTACGTATTCTACCTTCGGCCTAGAGGGAGAAAGAATAAACTTGATGAGCAGCGGCAACAGCTTAGGGTAATGGTACTTGGCTGGTGATCCAAAAGATGCGGGTTCAATTTCGGCCACGAACTCCAGGTGGTCTAAATTATCTAGCACCTTCCATTACGTCATGCTTCACAATCATCTCGGTCTTTTCACACGTGAATTCCAAACAACTAATAGCAAACTGGATGCAGAATATTTGTCTGCAGAGCAATGGGTTTTATTGGCACTTTCATGTCTGTACACATAGAATTTTTAAGCAAGATTAAAAAAGCATGTGCTCCCCGCTCCATAGAGAGTCTGAATATGGCAAGCACTCGCTTGTTGCAAAGCCTGAAAATTATTTGCATTTCATATCTGCACAAAATATAACAAATGTGACCTTTGCTGCTTGCAGGTGTATCTCCTAGATGGAATGGAGGTCGACAAAGAAGTGTTGAGCTGCTTAGAAGAAAGCACCGAGAGCGCACCCACACATTCACAATATGCAATGGGGAGTGGATTTCAGGCAAGTGTATTCAAACGGTGCTAGTTTTACATAAAAAGCACGCAGTGATTTCACACTTTGTATACCAAGATATGGTTTTCCTGTGGCCTGTGTTGGCCCGAAAAGTATTTTAAGGCAACGCTTTGTGTTTTCTATGCAAAAACGCTTTGTGCTTTCCATGCATCATTTTGCATGGTCCATGCAAAATGATGTATATATCGATATGTCTACACGAAAAACGGGGAATTTTTTCTCGGCGGCTTGTTTATATGTTCGGCACATCCAAATAAATCCAACAAACAATTAGGCCAGGGAACGCATAGAGGAGGTTAACCAATGTCTTTATTGTAGCGTGCAATTGTGGCGTAAATTGAAATGAATTGAAGTGGACGAAAAATCTTCCTTTCAGTCGGTGGTATCTGAACCCATTCTTTCGTTCGTTCACGGCGAGGGCCTCTCCACGGTGGACTCAGTGCCTTAAGTTTGTGTAATAAACCTTAAGGTTTATTGATCAGCTGCTGGCTCGTGCAAACATCATGTGTCATGCGATGCCTTCTGGCAAAAAGAGTGTTCTGCACTCACCGTCTGGTCTACGAGCAGCGCTGGCTAACACTCCCAGAAATTACATGCACAGAAATACCCAATGAAGTGGATGGGCAAGAGTCTTCCGTCATAGCTCAGTTGGTAGAGAATTGGGTGCATAATTCTAGGGTAGTTAGTTCAGATCCAACTGATAGACAGGGTGATCTTTCGTACACTTGAATTCGATTAAATTTACATTACAATTAGTCCGTCACAGTCAACAACAAGAACTGCCATCCTCCATGCTTTCCCTGGCCTAACTGACCGCTCAGTTCATTTGGTTGTGTCTCAATGTCTGTAGCTCAACTGAAGCATGCTTCAAGTGTCAAGAATCTGGAAGCTTAAGGTTTAGGGTGATCGTTTTGGGACTAATGATGAAAGAATGATGAAAGAATATAAGTCGAGCAAACCCATAAGCTATTTGTGAGCCTGCTCTGTAGCTTGTCAAATGGTCAGTGATGCCCAGATGGGAATGGCTTTCATAGGAAGCTGAATACTTGTAAAAGTGCAAAAGAGAGAAAGAAAATACAGTTGTGACATACAAACGTATTGCCTTGTAACTAAGCTTGCAAGCATTTACTTGACATCATGAAGAAAAATTATTTGAATGCAGACATCATGCATGTGGCAAGACAAAAATACAGCAGACTATGTTTGTATGTGTATTCCAGTGATATACAAATGCGGCCAGCTCGCAATTGCCCTATTTGTAAGAATTGTGTGTGGTTACGTGGATGGCATTTAATGTTCTGCATTTTTTAGACTTACAGGTGTGCAACTGGATGGGAAGTTGCGTAATCTGCCGAAAGATGTAGGGCTGCTGCCCACGTCATTCTTTCGCTCGAACACTAGGAGTAATGCTACCCTAGATAAATCAAGCTGAAATAAGCCATGGGATCAACGATGCGGGAACAGTTGGGCTAATACCCCTAGCAGTGGCCTTATGCAAAGATGACCTCAACCAACTAACACAAGTGCATGAGGTGAGAGGCACTGCTAACATATATGTGTTGCATGTGAGTCGCATTTGTGCATAGATTAGTCAGTTCCCGGGGTGCAATGCCGGCAATGATTGATTGGTTAGCAGTCATTCTCTGATTTCCACTGCATAGGTGAAACATTGCTAAAGGTTTACTAGCGGATGATGCAGGCAAATAGGCAGTTGTCCAAAGCGTTTGGCCAAGCAGGAACCACGAGCTCATGCTGGTGTCCATTGCAGCTATTGAACTTAATAAGGAAAAGATATCTGGCTCGTACCAAAATAGAAACTGAAAATGTAAATGGGAGTAAACTATTCTACCATACCCTAATATTTGCTAGTGGAGCCAAGTTGCTCCAGACAGTGATTTTAGTGGTGTCCTATCACTTATAAGTAAGGCATGTACGTAACTACCTAGTTGCACATGTTTCTTCAAAGTCGTGCAGTATCCCACTGAGCTCTCGTGCATGTGAATTGTTTTAAAGGAGCCACTTTTCTGCAAATGGCTACACAGCATTCATCGGCAGAAGTGCCATCATCAAACTAGCGATTCTATTATGCTCGTCCAGCCACACATGTGCAGCTTCATAGGTGCAAACATCTAGTGCAGTTCTGCACCGTGTGTCATAGAGATGCTTAACAGTAAACTATACCGCTCCGAGCTTAGTACTTAAAGTAAGCATCATCAAACACTTTTTGACGGTCTCCTTGATGCCTGCTGCTCCTGCTTATGTAGGGACTGTGATGTGCATCTTGGATATGGATGTATTTTGCCATTGTATGTGGTACAACGGCATACCATTTTATTGTCTGTGCTACACTACTACACTATATTTTCATTACGCTGCAACTAATGCAATATACACTCGAAGCACACTGAACTACAAGCACACGCTACAACCCAACATGCATCCATGACTTCCTTAGCACATCTTATGTTTTGAGATGTCGAAAGAAAAGCCGATCAAAACATGCAAGTTGCTGATCGCTTTCTTTTTCTTTCTTTCGCCGAATGATTCATGCCCGCCATGGCCTTACGAGTGTTGTTTGTCTCAAGACTTCAATAAGTTCCACTCTTTAATATTTGCCTGAAATTAAAACACTGCATGTTCACAACAAAGCCCCAGCGGTATCATTTGAGAAAGAGTTAGACAAACTTGTGTGCTATTGCATCCACATTCTTTGGCAAGTAAGCACCAATTATTGTTCGCTCAAAGCACCAGATCGTTTGCCCAGCACAGGTGTTCACTTTATGTCTTAAACTGCGAGCAATATCTTAACAGGAGATTAAACAATGAAATCATTATTGCAGGGGCTACTCCCGTAGAATGCCTTCGTCTAATGACCAAAAAAAAAGGACCTGAGCTGCTCCGCGCGCTTCAAATTTTTCGGCGAGGCAATGTCATTAGTGAATGACATTTAGGTAGAGTAAACGTCAGACCAACCTCACATCTAAATTTCTTCGTTGCGGCCATTAGCATAGCATGAACGTGAATGTGAACTTCTATGACCTTCACACTTGAAACTGCATTGTGATTAGGCAATAGTCTGAGCAAGTGGTCTGTCGCTGTGCGTTGCCTTAGTGGTTACAGCAAGTTACGGTATTCGGCTGCTGGCCCAAAAAATTCTGGTTCGGTCTTTGCCGCAGCGGTCGCATTTCGACGAAGGTGAAAAACGACCGCCGTGGCCGCGAGGTCAATGTACTGCAATGCAATGCTAATGCACATTAAAAAACCCCAGATAGTCGATATTCGGCGGAGCTCTCCGCTGCCTGTGCCTCGTTGTGACGTAGTTTTGGCACGGAAAACATACAAATAATTATCAGCTACTGGTCTTTGATTGAGGCGTCAATAGGCTAAACGCCTATTCACGGTGCTTGTGGTCCCAATGCAGAAACAAGGAGATTAGATATTTAGGTGCACAATGCACGACAAGAGGTTATGCGTGGACCTTTATTAGGCCCCAGAGACATGGTGAAGTGACCACACTCAAGGCACAGATCACACTCCAGCTGAATCCCCGCAACCGATGATGAAAAACACCACATGACGATTAACATGTATGAAGAACAAAGATGCGCCTAATAAACGCCCGAAGTATTCTTAATGCTTCACAAGGGATCATCATAACGCAGTAAAAGGGTTGCAGCACTTATTCTAACCTTATGCTCTAACCACGGCATTTTATTTTTAGATGCGAAGCAGCTTTTGCGCTGGGCCTTGTCCGTAGTTCAATTGACGACCGTCCGCTTTCTACAACCTACTTTAGCCATCTGTAACATATTGGGCGCGCGCTCGCGCCAAGGAGCAGTCTTCTTTGTCTTGTTCCTCGACCACCTTGATGATGATACTTGCAGGGCGCGCTCTCGCGCCAAGGAGCAGTCTTCTTCGTCTTGTTTTTCGACCGCCTTGATGATGATACGTGCAGAGCACTCTAGGGGCCCGGGCTGCCGTATGCTGTCCTAGCTCGGCGTAACGTGTGCTGGCACGCGCTAGCGCGTGCGGGCCTGTGTAAGAGGCTGGGTAAGACGCTGTGGCCTCTCTCCCTTACACTCTCTCAGCAATCATGTGATGGCGTCGGGGAACGAGATTCTGCAAACGCGCGATGAACCCGCGTGGCGGGCTCCAACAAGAGTTCGGGACGAGTAACAGCAACAGCAACTACAGTGACTTCATGGTGTGCTCCACATGCAAGGACGCGTTAACATCGGGCAAGGTGCCCATGATGAACGGAACTTTCAGTCGACCCATGTGCTCCTTCGTATCCCCACATGGTTCCCTTTAAGGGGAGATGGTGAAATTTATTTTGTAAAATAAGTAGCATGCGGGCAGCAGGTAGCCTCAGGTAATGAATGATTTTGTTAAACACATGGCACTGATAAAAGAAACAAAGAATGAACAGGCCTCAGTGTCAGCTTCTCGCGCCTATAGACCTTATGCAAAATCTGCCGCCATCTAGCGGCCGCCGTGAACATTTCCGCCATGTTGAAGGCTAAGCGCGCGATCCACATGTGCACTCTGTGTGTACACATGGAGCGTACGTAGCAACATGTGGCGGCTGATAGGAACGGCAGTGCCGACATATTTTAGTGTGCCGTGTAGCTCAGATTGAGGAACCTGAGATGCTGAAAAAAGCTTCGCAGGAAACTAACCTCCGTGTTATTAGATTTCCTCGCGGCCGACGAGAAGCAGCAGATCATTCCGCAGCTCTGGCTGCTGCTTACGACTAACGCCGTGTTTACGTTCGCCGTTATTAATAGATGCGCCATGTGACAGCATCGGCACTCATCAGAGAACACTCCTTCGTGTCGTGCCGGAAGAAGACAGTTTTCGCCCCGTGTGCTTGCAGGCACAGACAAACCGGCTTCGTGTTCCTGCTTCAAAGCTGCGTCGCAGCTACTCACGCATGTCTACGTTGCTGCTGACAACATTACTTTGTTTATTACGTTGCAATAACAATTACATGTTAGACAGGTAGCTCGTGCGCGTCATCGCTCGTGCGAGTCAACGATTGTACTAGAGTGTCTTGTTTGCAGTTTGTTTTCAATTGTGGAGTTTAACAAGGTAGCCTTTGACGGGATGCTTTGCGCACCGGTGCCGTAGCCAGGGGGGGGGGGGGGGGCACATCGGGCCGTGCGCCCCCCCCCCCTCCGAAGTTTTTTTTTCCCTTTGGATACAGAGCACAAAGTGATACTCGACCCCACTTATCTGCCCAGACTCAATGTCGGATCAAGGAAGTTCCCCCCCCCCCCCCCCGAAAAAAAAATTTCTGCCTACGCCACTGTTGCGCGCGCTTTTCACTATGCGTATTTTTCAAGCATTTCATGTGCTATCCCTGTGAAATCTCGAGCGTTGCCACAGGCTATCCCTAGACACCGCAGCATACGTATCCCCCTTGCTTAGCAGAACCACTCGGCACCACTATCCTCATTCCCCAACGCCAATCTTCGCAAGGACTGGCAGTTTTCGATACTCCTTTTTCCCACAAACAATAGCTTATTGGAATAAACTAACCGAAGCATTTCCCCAACGCCCTTGACCATTTGTGTAAATACTATTCTTTCATGACTTCCTTAGAATTGTATTATGACGATGTTGTTCAGTTGTTCTCTTTTTTTTATGTCGTGATCCTACGTCTTATATCCAAAGAAATTGTGTAAAAAAGGCTTTGCAACCTTGTTGCATTCTGTTTTGTGGTGTGTATCATGTGTATATCGCTCACCCTGCTTGGACTTTTTGTCCGCAATACTTTGTAAATAAATAAATAAATGAAATTCGGAGGCGCGGCCCGTTTGTCCTGACCCTCCCCCCCCATGACTCGACCTTTTTCCTTTAGTTTATACCCCCAGAAGAGCACATATCAGATTATCCCAAAAGCTGATCTCCCTTTGGAAAAATCCTGTATTCACCCCTGTGTGCTATGAAAAGTCAATAGATGCTTTAAGTGTGTGGGACTTCTTGTATGAAACTCAAAAAAATGCTGTTCCGGGAAGTATGTTACATTCGACCGTGAGTGTGCTACCGTTGGTTACGCGCTGAGGTGGTTTCGCAAGCGTTCAGGCGGCGACGCAAAACTGCCCTGTTGCAATGAGTTTAAATTGAGAGGTGCCAGTGGACCCCAAAGCCGAGGATGTGAACGCGAATATTCTTGGCGTATCGTGTTATTTACGAGCACAAGTCGGAAGGATATTCATTCAAATACCAGCTAATCGGCACCTCCTTCTTGGAGCAACTAACACTTTTCAGGTTCACTTTTGACATGCGTGAGATGCGGAAATTTTTACATTTTAATCATACAGTAATTCTGTACATAACATGCGTCGGTGACTACAGCAGCGAAATATTTTTTTATTTCCAAAATAAAAAGATAGGACAACGTTTTATTTAACATTAGATGCACAATACATCAGGTCGACATAGTCTGCCTCTTATGAAATACGCTTTGAAATGGGTCAACAGCACTTTCTTACCGTGGTGGCTGTGCCTAGTCGTGTCGCGTGCTAAAGCATCTTCCCTAACCGTCCTACACTGCACGTATGGTATTCAAATAGCTAAGAACGCTTTATTCGCTACACTGAACACAGAAAGACAAAATTCATAAGCTAACGCCCAGCTTAATTTTCAGCGACGACCGGCTTACGTGTGACTCGGTGACAAACTTGTACCTTCTCCTCGTTGTGAGGCAGTTCTTTAGACGTAATAACTGTCAACGTAATGACTGCACAGCTTTAACGTGTACATGCCCTTACACACTCGTCTGACGTTTTTATGCACCGATCGCCTACTTTCAAAGCAGATACAAGCAAAGAAGTGATAGCAGCGACAGCAATACGATTCGGACACAAGCCTCCAACATGGCGCCGAATCGGTAGCTTCGTCAAACCTCCGACAGATGGCAGCAAATTTGCATAAGGTCTATAGCATCGCTGTTGATATTGGAATCATAAGCAGTGACGATGTGGCCTCAATACCTTTCATTCACAGGGAAGCTTACTTCAAATCAAATTTGGGATCACTTCTGTTTTGCAGCACTATGACTCATTTACATTTCTCGTGGTGCTCCTTGTACAAGGAGTGGCCCGCGGGCACCCAGCAAAGGCATGGCATGGTAGCAAAGTCATGACCCCCCAATACCTCAACTTCACGTCGTTGAAAGAATAACACAGCACATGTACAAAATGCACCATGACGGTGAGCTTGTCTCGCACTCCTCAAGCGTGTCAGTACGCGAACGACGCCCTCAGCAGCACAGTGCATGTCACCACGCTGTAGCAGGTTTGAGTAGCCTATGAAGCTCTGCCATAGCGTGACAGCGGAGTTCAGTGACCTGAAAAGTATTTAAGGACACTGATTTAAGTGTTCTGAGCCCTCGTAGCCCAACGTTCGTATTTACTTTCTCTTCTTATCACAGCCCCACTTCCAGTTGCAACTGTTGGCTGATCTGCCTGTAAAACTTTACTAAAATAATTTTCTATTAACTTCCAGAGAATATACGTGCAACACTACTAAGCATGTGTAAACATAAAAATATGTTTTCTCATTGCAAATTTGCTTTCTTCTAGGCCAGTCCATCTCTGAATGTACCTGTCACCTGTTTGTGGTTAAGGAGCTCATCATGGCAAACGTCACCTTGAAGCTGGCTGTTGAGTACCTGTTTGCTGTCCACTACTCCTTGAACATCAAATACGCTGCATGTGCGGGAGCGACACTCTAATTTATTCAGAGGCGAGTATCTTTTGCTTCTTATTCATTATGAGAAAATTGACTTTTTGAACAAAGCAGCTCTGCTCAAGAAGCGTATGTAGATGGAGGTGCATTAGGGGTAGCCTCAGGTCATTATTGAGAAAACGCATGCATCTAACGTAGATTATATGTTGGGCTCTGTGTTTTTGGATTTTATTTTTCTTGAAATTCGGAGGGTGTTTTTCGGAGCTTATTTTTAGGAAATTCGCCGTTTATCAAGGTTTACTTCACGTAAATCTCCAGTTCTCCGAAATTCCGCGTTTATTTTGCATTATATGTTGTTGCAATGTGTTGCTATTAATTTTATTTCCAATTAAAATGTCTTGCATTGTTACTGATAATTCTGTTTCTCCATTCTTTCATTTTTTCTCACTTCCTGTTCCTTTACCCTGTTAATAAGGCTGCTGATGTGCACTGCTGTGAACTCGCCAAAGTGTACATCTGGGGGGGGGGGGGGGGGGGGGGCAGGAGCTAGTCAAGCTGCGTCTCAGCGTTTTCTCCCAGCCTCCTTCATCTTGATGAAAAATAGCAACCTATTTTATTATTATTCCCAACGCTCCGAAATCTTAGATGAAATTATATGTGAACACGAAACCATGTGAGCACATTAAGTGTATCTTAGATGTCTGGAAGGTTAGAGCGCACAAACATATGCATGCAAGCACAAATATTTGAACACAAAACACCTACGTTTCTTCGGATTACAACCTTAAAGCTAGTAATAGGCGCAAGTATATTTTACGAGGTTGCTGCCACTGATGTAGGCGCGCTCCTTTCGATTGATGATTCCCAGCTTTGAAAATGCCCTTCGAACGTTGAAAATGCCCTTTAAAATTGAAGTTTATCGGATAAATTCGAATTGTCAAAAATTTTACCGGCGAGTGTTTATCAAACTTTTTCGAATTTATCTGAAACACGAAGCTCTAATTATATGGCAGTCAAAACTGGGCTCATTGTAAGTAGTAAATGTTTCACTTCGAGAACTCCATGTGTGTGGTATGAAGTCGCCGACCGTTTATTCGGACTCTGCAGGAACCGCCGAAAAGTCCGGATAATCGGGAGTCCGAAAAAAAGGATTCACCAGAAAAAAAGCACTTTTATTGGCCCAGCGGCCGGAAAAAAACTTATCAGTGGGCGCCTGTACACATGTACGCTTACGCGCGACGAAGTCGGCCTGTATTTAACCCAATGTTTGGCCACCCCTGGGTGTTGGCAATAGCACTGCAACAGCTACTCTAAATCCGCATTTGATGGCTGTGGTGAGGGAGGTGCGTCATCACGGTAGTCACTCCACATGCGCTGGTTCGAGTAGCTGACGAGTGATCTCATCGCCCAACTCGGCGAAAACTCCCAAGCAACTTCCAGCTGGTGAATAAACGCCGCTGTGTTTGCCATAGCGTCTTTTTGCAGCGGCCTTTCAAGCACCGGTATGGCATTGAGGTAGAATACTGGGCTCCCACGCAGAGCGCCCAGGTTCTAACCTTATTCCATCCTGGAAATTTTTCTTGTTTCGTTTTTTAACATGAAAGTGTTTTACGCCGGGGTCCACCACAGCTCCACTGACGAATTTCCGTCACGGAAATGACGTTGTAAAATATAAAGACTAACAGTGGGCAAAGAAAAAAAAACAGAAGAAAAAGTTCCGCCACCGCGAATCGAACTTACGAC